>NW_009222656.1:0-2977 GCF_000690835.1 Fulmarus glacialis
CTGTGTGGTGCTTAGTTGCCGGGTGGGGTCAAACAACAACAAGAGCATATTAAAGACTTGGAAAGACAAAACCTGATGAGGTATGCTTTTTATTCAGAGTCTGGTCTTTTGGAACTGTTCTATTACTCCTCTTCTTGGCTGAGATTCAAGGATCTCATTTGCTTACGTGTTCTCCGTTCTTACTCTTCTTTCCCTCATGCTGTCTTCCTCCATCATCTCTGTCTGCCTTCCTGATGCATTCAGTAATTCTCATCTCTTGTGCTTTTCACCGTTCCGTAAGTCACAGTAAATCATAGACAGTGGCATACCTGAAAGCTACTACATGCACATCACTACTGGAGCTAAGCAGGTGCGTAGAGTTATTCAAATGCACGAGTGCTGTAGTGGCACAGCTTAAAGTAACTCAGACATTTGGGGGTTAAGATTCCATTGAAAATCTCTGTCAAAACCTGTGCTTTAGAATCACACTGTTCCCTCTGTCCAGCACGTTCTTCTGTCGATCTGAAATGGAATTACGTACTCTGCTCTCTAGGAAATACCTAGTAAAATCCATTAGTCATCTGTATTTGTTGTCCTCATATTAATTGGATAACAGCTTATATAGTAACCCAGAAATGCAGAGACATCATTTACTGTATTTGAGTTTACACACAGCTTCCCATAGATCAGTTACTGATGGTTTTCAGTCCTACCAATTTTTCAGAATCTCTTTGTCAGGGCTGTGAGAGCATACAACGGTGACAATCGGAGAACGTCCATCTCGGACATGGAACTGGCTCTTCCTGATTTGTTCAAAGCCTGCGATGACTGTACAGCAGCCTGTGAAGGCTCCTGAAAGATCAACTATTTTGAAGACCTCTCTCTCCATTGCAGGTGAGTCGTTAGGAAACAGTAAGGAAAGATGTCCCAAAAGTGCATTTCAGTTTATCCGTGGGATTGGCTACCAAAGTCCTGTTCCCCAGTTTGCAGTGTGAAATGCACATGGTGCCCCCCACTCAGTTTGGGCCAATATGAGTTTATTAGATTCACTGAAAACTGCTTGAATGCTGGTTTACTTTTTTCTTCTTTTCAGTAACATCGAGGGCTGCCAGAAAATCAGAACAGAGAGTTCTTACATTAACATGGAAGTTGTGCGTCAGAATAAAATAGATGTCTAAGTAGTAACAACTACTCCATGCAGCTACCAACAGTTACCCAGACAGGTCTCTTGACCATCATTTCAGTATCAGTTTGGCCTCCTTTGAGGCTCAGTAGTTAGCCTGCCTTCAAAATCTGCATTGTGGTTTATATATCACTGGTGCTATGCATCTCCTTTCTCATAAATATGACAAGTTTCTGTTGCCTATTTTTCATCTTTCGTACAGTAGACTTTGCTAGCAGGTAAGATTTCTTTTTCTTTAGTATGTAGCTTAAAAAAAAATCCATTGCTTTGCAAAGAAGAAGAGATACCGCCTTTTGGATTGCTGTCAAAACAGCACATACACATTTCCTATGCTCTTTGGTAGTGAAAGAAACAAATCATTTCTCCAGTGCTCTTGGCTCAGTGTTGTTGACAATATTTGTGTGGAGAATGCCTGCATGTTTTCTCAACAAACTTAAAAACATGAAAAACACAACAGAATTTCTAAGTTGCCAGAAGGAAAACCAGCCCAACTTTTTGTCCTCAAGCCATCAGATATGTTGGTGAGGGGAAACATTTGTGAAAGACATTGATACATAAATGTAGAGTACAAGAGCAGCTCCACAGTTTCTCACAGTGTGGCAGTACAGCTCGCATGGAATAGCTATTGCAGGCTATTCCTCAAGCCTGGCTTTACTCCTGGGCAAAGCAGGCAGGTGCCTAGGACAGCAGATAAGGAGTGAGGGTCAAATCACAGGGGGTAAAACAAGAAACACAGGCTTTCTTCCCCAGTAGGTCAGAGCCCTGACATCAGGATAACCCCCAAGCAACTGTAAACGGTACAGTGTCCATGCTCGCCTGTGATTGGCACTTGCTGTCATCCTTCCTCTTCCTCCTTGGAAGGAAAGGACAATTCCAGCAGTAGTGGTGAGAAGGAAAAGTAGAGTTACTGCATGATGTCATTATGGCCATGTGCATGCATTACAAATATTTTGTTCTTGAGATAAGAAAATTCAAATTTACTTGCACTGCACAGCTGAATGGTGCTCTCGCTCCACAGAGATATATCCTACAAGGTTTTTACTGCAGAAAGTAGATGCAGCAAAAAATGTTAACCAGAAGCATTTGGTGATTGCACTAGGTACGTATTTGTCCCTGAGCAATGAGTTATGTTTGGAAGCCAGCTGTCCT
The DNA here is from genome assembly GCF_000690835.1 of Fulmarus glacialis. Classification (NCBI taxonomy): domain Eukaryota; kingdom Metazoa; phylum Chordata; class Aves; order Procellariiformes; family Procellariidae; genus Fulmarus; species Fulmarus glacialis. Next base: position 2,312 of record NW_009222656.1, read on the forward strand.
CATTGCATGGGATTGCTTCACTGAGGGACTTGTATCTCTAGCTTTAGGTGCTGGCTAGAATTGAACACTACTGTGTCTGGAGACTCCACTGCTCTTGTAGAAGACAGGTCTGGTAACTTCATTTGGCCAATCATTTTTAGTTAGTGTTGTGGTTTAACCCCAGTTGGCAGCTAAGCACCACACAGCCGCTTGCTCACCCTCCCCCCACCCTGGTAGAATGGGGAAGAGAATTGGAAGGGCAGAAGTAAGAAAACGCATGGGTTGAGGTAAGAACAGTTTAATACTTGAAATAAAATAATAGTAACAACAACAATAAATCGTGATGAAGAGGGGGGTGAGGAGGGGAGAGAGAAAAAGGGAGGGAGGGAGGGGGAAAGAGAGAAGAAGGGAGCTTTAACCACCTGTGCATCATTTAATTGAATATCTATCAAGATAATACTGACACACTGCTTCAAACTCAAGGCATAAGCGACAAGACACGGCTCCCGCAGCAACTGCAAAGACTAAGAATTTGCCCAGACCCCTGGTTAGGCCCCTGGTACGGCGTGCCACTGGACAAAGCGGTAGTAAGAGACTCGATGCTGAATCTGGGCAGAACAGGAAAAACTCTTCTCACACACCACAGGAAGAGCAAGTTTTCCCATGGGATCTGCTAATGGAGTCTCG
>NW_009222657.1:0-2507 GCF_000690835.1 Fulmarus glacialis
TTACAGCTTTCCCTGAGTTACTGTGCATTACATTCTCTATAAATTACATTTTCTCACTTAAAATGAGTGGTTGTGAACGAGCTCTGGGTAGTTCCTGTGTCCAGCAGAAAATGCAGAGTTTAAATACCCCGTTTCTTGTTGTCTTACTTCCAGCAACCCCTGGTTCCCCCCATCAAGGGATGCGAGCTGCCCGCCCTGTCAGGTGGCCACCGAATCAATCGGGAGACTCCAGCACTGGGAATCCGAATCGACACAAAAATCCCGAGTATAAATACAGGAACATCTTGCCGCAACGCGCTGGGGGTTTCACAACTTGCTTTGCTCTTGCCTGGTGGCTCTGTCGGCTGCGACACTGGGGAAGATCAACCCCGGCTTTATCTGCGGCTCCAGCAAATTGCAGCCTGGTACAGGAGTAAGCAACAGGCTAAAAGAAATTCTCATTTTTGAGTGGTTGAGAAACACAATCTTGCCATCAAGGGCAGCACTAGGAGCTCAGCGGCTGCTTCGCCTCCCCCGGCTGCTCCGGGGCATCCTGCTCGGTGCCGCGGGGGCAGAAGCTGGAGGGCTTCATCAGTGGCGACTCTTCTCCGACCCCATCAGGTTTGTCAACTGCAAGGAGGACGTTTCCCTGGGGAAGAGGGTGGCGTGTTGGTCCCCGTCCCTTACGCGATGTCTGTGGGAATCGCGACGATGCTGAATGGTGCCGGGCTGGGCGCAGAGAAGGAGCTGAAGTCGGACCGTGAGGGTCCTGCTGCTGCTGCAAGCCGGGGCTGGGCTCTAACCCTTGCCGAATTATTTCCGAGGAGTTTTATCCTGCAACGAGCCAAGCCCCTGGCTGTGCCAGCTGACTTCCCTGCTCCTGAGCTGCTTCTGCTTGGGGTCGGGTTGTATTTTAAGCGTGACGGTGTGCACGGGCGCTGGGTGAAAGGCTTTGGCTGTGTAGGAGGAGAGGGCTGTCCCGACACCGGCCCTTGGACCCGCGGTCCCGTCAAAGCCCTTATTTCCCCAGGGCAGAGGGTGACTGGTGCAGCACTCGTGCTTGGAAAATGACTGGCGCCGCGTCCAGGCCTTGAGTCACCAGTTCACGCCATCGTCGTGGGCTGTTGTTTTCCGTTCGCAAAGCATGAGCAGTGACCTGCTGTTTATTTATAACTCGGAGAGCGTCGCTTGTTGGGAGACTGAAGAGCCGAGCCCTGGGACGGGGTCTCTGCCTCTCCTAGTACAAGGCTTGATTCAAACAAGCCGTTCCCAAAGAATTTGGCTGTTTTGCAGCAGTTTGGTAAATAAACAGCTCTGCTCTCGCACCGGCGACTCTCTTCCTCGGTAGGTTTAACCGCGCCAGCTTGCTGGCTGTTTTTATTTCTCACTTGGTTTATTTTCTTTGTTTTACTCGAGCTGTTGTGCTCTGGCCTTGTAGCCTCTGGGGTGGTGACTGCTGGGAAACAATGTGGGTTTTTTTCTGCTGTAGATGTGCTTGTCTCTGCGTTTGCACATCCGTCTCATCTCTTATCCTTTCAAGATCGCGAGGAACAGCCATGGCTTTCCAGGATCTGCCTGGAAGTGCTTTGGTGCCCTCCGGTTCCTTCTAGAGCCGGCTAGCCCAGCGCCAGGGCTGCCGGTCCGATTTCCCTGTGTTTCACCGAAGACTTGCGTTAGGTGAAATCCGCCTCGGAGCTGGTTCGTTGCACTCGTTATTAAGAAAAATGCTGTCCCAACAGAAGCGGTGCCGTGTGGATTCGCGGCGCTGGAACAAACTGGTTGGACTGGTCGTGGCGGGAGTGGAGAGTCCTCCGTGGTGAAGGCGGAGGGTGTCCTCGTCGGCGTCTCGCCTCCTGCAGATGCTGGGAGAGGTGATGCCGGCGAAGGAGCGTGTGTTTTGGGGGAATACCACTTAGTAAAATCTGGACAAGGTCTTCGCAAAAACATCGCTGTCACCCCTTCCCCTGCGACCGGCTGGGGACACCAGGGTGGCTGACGCTGAGAGCATGGACAGCGGGTGCAGTCCTGGAGCTGAAACACCCACTCTGTCTCTCCGGGCCTGAGAAATGCCACCCTGTGCCCACGGCTTGCTTCTCCCACCCTTGGGTCTCTGCCCCCAGCTCTTGCACCTTGAATTTGTCTTGGGTGGGATGCGTTGCTTGCTTGCAGGGTTTACTCAGGAGGTGGCGGGGAAAAGGGCGGAGGCTGCCCGGCCCCAAGGAGCCCGATGCTGCCTGAACCTCCCGTGCGGAGGGCAGAGGTGGGGATGGCTCTCTGTGGTCCTTGTCGACCGCTGCTGTCACTTAGGTGTCTCCTCGCTCCCCCCAAAAACCCCCAGGAGCTCCTCGAGCCTCTGAGCCAGAGGTTAACGTTCCTGTAATCACTGCGCTCCCCCATTTCTGTGTTGCAACCCAAAGAGAGGAAATCTTATGACAAGTCGTGGCGAAAACGGTTTCCTTTTCTATAAAATTGTCTGTGAACTCTGGAAACACTGAGGATTGATCTGGGGTTTGTCCCCAAAGAGCTCT
>NW_009222657.1:2571-3099 GCF_000690835.1 Fulmarus glacialis
GGGCTGCTCCGGGTCTGGGATGCTCTGGATTCGGGCTGCTCTGGGTCTGGGATGCTCTGGATTCGGGCTGCTCCGGGTCTGGGATGCTCTGGATTCGGGCTGCTCCAGGTTTGGGCCACTGCTGCCTTCAGGACCGGCCGTGGCCGTGTAAGTGCTGGTCTGCAAACCATGCTTCTACCCCGGTCTGATGGCTCACGGTGCAGGGAGAGGGACGGGTTGAGGCAGTCAGCTTTGCTTGGGGGAAAGCTGTGGGGTTTTTGTGTTGGCTTGGAAATAAAATCTGAAGTATCGATGCCATACCAAGCCTGTCTGCCGTGGGCATGCCCAAATCCTGCTGTCAACTGCTGAGCTCTGTCCTTCTCCACCTGGATGGCAAGTGCTTCCGACTCAAGGGATTAAATTTCTTCTCCAACCTCTCGCAATCCTTAGAAAGCTTTACGGTGGTAGCTGGCGCTGGAGCGTCTTTCAGACCCTTTTCAGCACCAGGACACGCTGTGTTTGAGCAGGGATGCAGCCGTGCGGCGGGGG
>NW_009222657.1:3141-9149 GCF_000690835.1 Fulmarus glacialis
GCTGGGTTGGGGGAGGGTTGCAGCCGTGCGGCGGGTGTCTCGCTGACAGCCACGTGCTTTGCTCACAGAGCCTCCAGGCACAGCTTGGTTTTGGCAGAGGGCCCTGAAGAACAGGGCAGGAGGCCAAAAGTCAGAAGTCAAAGGTCCCCTTCTTGTCTGCGGACACCCTGCAGTTGCAGATGACCCCAGTGAGGCTGCCGCTGCCTGCTCGGCTCTGGTTTTACCGGGGTTTCCCGTAGCAGGAGGACACTGGTTTTCCTCCCTCTCCCACCAAAGCCGGCTGCAGCAGAGCAGCCCTGCCGTACGCAACCCCCAGGAGCGGGGAGATCCTGGGCGGTCCGGCATCTGCCTCTGAACGGAGCGACTGGAAAGCTGATGAAGAACCAGCATCCTTCCTTCCCGGCTTCCCAGACAGCTCTGTGCCATCGGGGCGAGCGCCCGGGTACCTCCCAGAGGGTCTGTCCCCTCTGGCGAGTACCGGAGGGATAAGCTGCTGTCACCTCTGCCCAGGGTCTGCTGGGGGGTGACACCCCGCTGTCTGGGCCACCTTAATGCCATTCACATGGGTTTTGGGTGCCATCGTTCCGGCTTACTCACTAAATGCCTGTTTTGATGCCCTTACTGTCGCCTCAGCGTTGCAGGTGATGTAGAAACAGAAGGGAAGCAGTCCCTGGCCCTGCGTGCATCGCTGCTGGCTCGACCGGCCCGGCGTCTCACCCAGGTTTAGGGCTGCCTGCGGGCAGCTTGCAAGGGTTAATTACTCCCTCTTGCAAGGGTTAATTACTCACTCTCTCGGTCTCTCGGCCAAGCTCTGTTTTGCCTGAAACTCTCCTGGTCCCTGGGAAGTGTGGCGTGTTTCGATGCGGTCGTGGGTCGGTCCCAGCTTGAATTGGTAGCGGTCTGGCCGTGAGTGTTGCAAAATGCCTTGATGCGTGGTCTGTGCCTCTTGCGTGATGCCGGGTGCCCCTCAGATGTAAACCACATGGGTGCTCAGACGTGCTCCTCCTCCTTGTCCCAAAGGTGACATGTGAAGGCAGCGCCCGGCGTGGGGAGCAGCAGCAGCTGAGATGCATTCGAGCCACGCCGATGACCCCAAGGAAGCCATACAGGTGAGCGAGATGCCCTGAACCTCCCCAAATAGCTCCAGTTACTCCCCAGTGCAACTCCAGTTACCGGCGGGGACATGGTAGGACTTGTCAGTGCTGCCAGCTGGAATTGGGATGGATTATATGGGTGAAGAGTGGCTCGGGCTTTCCGGCAGAGAGGATTCTTGATGGTTTGGCAGCGGAGGGGTTAAAGCAAATAGGGTGGCCACGAGTTAAATCACACCAGACTCTACCTTCGGCTTTGTCCCTCGTGGCAAGACCCATCGTGGGGCAGGGGAAGGTGCTCAGCCCTGATACCTGGGTGAAGGAGCATTGCTGCTCTATATATCTGGGGTTTCTTTACCCAGCTTTGGGAGTCTAAACACATTTTAATGAACAAAGTTCAAACCCAGCGGTTAAAACCGGGTGTTTAATTCATCCCGCAGCAGAATTAATTCATGCATGACAGATAAAATCGTTTGCACTCTTTAATCCGGTTAGCCCACGGTTGCTGCTTGCAGGTGTGTTGCTTGTGCTAGCAGATCTGCGGGGCAGCTGGAAAGCAGCTCCTGCTGCAAGAGGTGTCCCCTGGTACGGGCAGGGAGAGGGTGCCTGTTCCCTCAGCTGTTGTCCTTGAATTACAGCTGCTGGAAATCTTATTTAGATGCTGAAAAAAATATCCTGGGTTGGAAATTTAATATGGGGTTTGTGCAGCCAACCCAGGCTCGAGTTAAAATCTGCCCTGCCCCGGTCGCAGCGGCTGGTGCTGTTTAGCGTTTGCCTTGAATGCTGCGTGATTGATGCCGAAACGTGAATTGTTTGATGGGGTCCCGGCTGAATTTGCAGTGTTTGCCAAAGGCCTGCTGGGAAGTGCAACTTTCATTTTCAATAAGGTTGATTGAGACATCCGGGCTCAGCTGCGTTAGGAAAAAAAGAAAAAAAAAAAATCCTCTCCACCAGCGTAAAATTGTTAAATTCACTGAACTTGCTTCTTTTCGACTGGTGTGAGAAGGAGGGAAGCAAAGCTGCTGAAAGGTAGAATTCCCGTGTTGCCTCTTCAAAGCCCACTGAGCTCTCCAAAGGCAGCAGCTGAACCCCAGCCGTCCTTCCAAAAGCATCTTTTTGGGGGGGGGGACCCGTCCCCAGCAGTGCCCGTGGGTTAATCAACACAGACGAGCTGCTGAGGGCGAGATCGATGGCTTTGATTTCTGCTGGCGGGACTCGTTAGCGCGTCACGTGCTGCTTGGGCTGATCTGCACAAGTTCAAGCGGTCTCGCAGCCCTTATTACAGGTTACCTCCTTCGAGTTTCTCGTTTATCACCCGTGCTTATTTAATCCCTGTGTTTCCCCCAAGCAAGCGCCTGGAAAGAGCCGATTTCTTTTTTTATCCCTGTCCTCTTAAGCGATTTGGTGTCTGCAGAGGAAGCGCTGCGTGCTCTAAAGACAACCACAGCAACCCTGTGGGCCCCGAAACGCCAGCTAAAATTGCACAAATTACTCATTTTAAAAAAAAAAAAAAAAGCCAGATAAACAGTGATGCTAAGAGTGTGAGTCCCCAGCTTGACCAGTTCAGCTGTAGTGCTCCCTAACAGCCGCCGCAAAGCACGTGGGCGAAGCAGGAGTCATGTGGTGCTTCGCTCTGGATGAGCCTTGCCATTTTTGAGCCCTTTTAGATGAAATCTTTCCTAGTATTTATTTTTTTAAAATGCAAGCGTGTACGTACTGTCTTGCAGCTGATCAAGAAGCAGCTGGTGAATGCCATCAAGGCGTTGCAGAAGCAGTACGTGACCTCGGATGCCGTCGTAACCAGCGACGATGGGAACGCGAACACCCTCTGCAGCGCCCTGGAAGCCGTCTTCGTGCACGGGCTGAAGGCGAAGCATATAAAGGCAGAGAGCGGGGGGAAAGGGAAGAAAACGGGGGGTCGGGGACCGCTTCCCCAGCCGGTCTTCTGGGGTCTGCTGAAGAGCATTACCCATCGGTGAGTGCCCGTCCCCGCCGAAACGTGTTTGCACGCTCAGGTTTATCCCTTCTCTTTGGTGCAAAAGACACAAAATTGAGGGAATGGTGACCAGGAGGATGGTTCGATGGAAAGATAGGTCTCTACCCCATCCCGTGTGTTCAGTCCCTTCAGTCGGAGGGGGAGATGCTCTCACAGGGTGTCTCGGGGGGCTGGGGCTGCCCAGGACCACCGGGAGATGCAGGTAGGAGAGCAAAGCCCCTGCGATGCCAAGCGTCTGCAAGGGGTAAAGTGCCATTTAGGCATGAGCCCGTGTCCCCAGACAGTTAAGGAATGAAACGCTGCTGCCAGCTTAGGGCACACCCTTTTCTTACTTATTTTTGGGTGCCAGGCTGTATATGGGAACTCCGTGTCGCCGGTGGGGGGACGGCGTACGGCAGCGGTGGGTTACAGGATGCACGGCGCGGGGGTCTGGTCTCTCTTCTGACCTGGACTTGCTTGGGATGCTTGGCCTCCATTTCCCCATGTCCCAACCAGGATGAACATCACTGATCTGATGGGTGAGCTTTGAGGAGGTCTCACTTGGGTAACTATCGTTATTTGCTGGGTTTTTTCGGAACACTCCCTAAGCAGAGTCTTCCCACACTAAATAACAGCCCACATGCAAATAGTTTTGAAAGCCTCATCCAACTCCATCACCAACTCTTAAATTATGAACGAGCGGATGAAAGTAAGTCTTTCACACGCTACGGGGGATATTTTTGTGCCCTTTGAAGGTTTTTTCTTCTTTCTTGAGAGACAGATTAAAAAAAAAAAAAATTACAAAACTTTTGCTGTTTTTTGTAGCGTCTGCAGCGCCGACATGAGCTGCGGCCAGGGAGGATTAGGGAGCGTGGTGTCGCTGTTGGATTTTGGGGGAGAATAGTTGAAGTCAGGAGGTTGAGATTGCTTGAGGAGCTCAACCTGACCTGGTCTTTTTTTTGGGCTGCCGCAGCAGTTTTCACTGTGTTTTGGCTGATTTTAAATTTGAAACTAGGATTTAAACATGCGGTTGTCACTAAGGAGTATCCAGCCAGAGAAAGACCCACCAACATGCAGGGACAGTGGGAATTTCCCCCTCTGCATCCTTGGTTCAGGGTGAGCGATGCGTGGGAGATGCCTCCAGCCAGAAAGAGGAGTAGCACCCAGAGGCACCCCAGGGATGCCTGGGGTTGTTACCAATATATTTAGCTTTGGGGAGTTCAGGAGCTCTTTTTTCTCCATGGGAAACCATGTTTTCCATCGAGGAAAGAGATTTTCCACAGCCTTTTTTGACCCAACTCCTAAACTCCCCACAGGTTGGGCAGTTCCTGATGGAGGATCTGCCCCTCCTGCACCCCATGATGGACCGAAACCAGAGCCGCTCATGTCCTTTTCTGTTCTTTCTCTCCCTTTCCCCAGAAATATTGTCTCGGAGCTGGAACAACTCATCTTTATCAATACGGACGTCGGCCGCTGCCGAGCCTGGCTGAGGCTGGCTTTGAACGATGGCCTCGTGGAGTGTTACTTGAAGCTGCTGCTGCGGGAGAAGTCCCGGCTCCCCGAATACTACCAAGCGACCGCTCTGCTCTTAGATGCTGAAGAGTGCGAGTTTCTCCTTAGCTACTTGCAGGGCTTAACGTCCTTAACCTTTGAGCTCTCCTATAAATCAGCTGTTTTGAACGAGTGGACCATCACCCCTCTGTCCCTGTCTGGTCTGTGTCCTGTTTCGGAGCTGCTGGAGCCCCTCACCTCCTCGACATCCGAACCCCACAGAAAAGCATCCCTGGGTTCAATCTCCCAATCATCGGGGTCAGACGAGATCGAGATTCAACCCTCCGTCCTACCCATCAGCAAAGCCAGCAGCAAAATCAAGCTCACGTCCTCCTCGTTGAGCCTTAACACCACGAGCTCGTCCCAGCTCTCCTCCAGCCTGGGCTCCGACAGCATCCTCCCGGCTCACTGCGCCCGCAGTCCCGAGCGGAGCGAGGAGCCGCTCTCCTGCGACTCCGACCTGGGGACGGCCACCACCGAGGACCTGGACAGGTCGCTGCAAGAGTGAGTCTTTTCCCGGATCTCCTCTTCAAAGGGATTTTTAACCCTCTCCTGGGTTCTCATTTATTTTCTCACTATAGGCAGGAAGGTTTTCTCCCCTCTTTTTCTTTAACAAGCTATTTTTTTTCCTCCTGGAAAGAACCCGAAAGGTAAACAGAAACATTCAGCACGGCTTGCTGGGACCCTGCTGCCATGGCAAATGAGCTCCTGGCCACTGAAGTGTGTGTCAGTCCTCTTTACCAGGGCAGAAACGTCAGAAAAATGCTGCTCCCTGGTTTCAGGAATGTCACATCTCCCTGGCGTACGCTGGGGGATGCTCCGGGGCTTTCTGCGGGGGGAAAGAAATGAACTTGGTCACAGGAAAGGGTTATAATTTGCAGCTTCAGCAGATAATTTAGAGGAGGGAGGTTGTTAGTTTGTCATCCTCGTGATTTATTTCTGCCAGCACAAAGATTTCCAGCGGGTTATATAAGCTCTGAGTAATCAGTAAATATTTTCCCTGCCACCTTTAAAACCTGGCTCTGAAGGAGCCTGGCCTCGGGGTGCTGGGTGGCGAAGGCACCCTCTTCCCGATAAGGGTCTTCAAGAGGGTTTAGGGCTGCAGTCTGTTCTTCCCCATCGATAATGACATCGTTACCTACTTCTAGGATTTTGCATCTTGTCATGATCCTAGAAGAACCTGCCTTGATTGGATTAAACTCGTGACGGAAAGACGTCGTTTTGAATTTTACTCTTGGGCTGGTTTAATTCAACCTAGCTGGCGGTGAAGCAGGGGCATGGGAACAGCGTCCCATCTGGCCAGGCTCCACTAATAATTGCTCATTAACGGTTATGAAAAGATTTGAAATTTGGCATGGGGTCTGTGGCTGGATACGTGTCCAGGAGCCGTA
>NW_009222657.1:9162-9627 GCF_000690835.1 Fulmarus glacialis
CCGGCTCTCTCCCTCCGTGAGGAGATGTGCATCAGAAGGCAATTAAACCCCATTAATGAGCGTAGGTAGGAAATGCATCCTTTGCAGGCAGGGTCCTTGCCTGCACTGGGGTTGAGTGCTGCTCCGTAGGGCACAAATCACACGTTTTTCTGGTAGCAGGACTGGTGCCACGGGGTTTTTTTGCAGCCAAAAAAAAGCGGGACGGGTGCCCGGGGGTTTTTTGCCAGCCGTACAGTGCTGCCAGCCCGCAGGAGACGAGCGGTGATGCTAAGCCCTTTTTTTGGGTGGTTATAATTTGCAATAACTGGGGTTTTTTATAGGTTCTGGTTAACGTAGCTACATTCAAACCGGTCACTCTTCTGTTTCCAGGGTGTTGTCCGAGTTCAGCAAAGCCAAGCCAAGCCTGGAAGCCCCGGAGGGAGGGCTGGTCCCCAGCGTACTGGGCTGCTCCCCACGGCCGCCCGC
>NW_009222658.1:0-10694 GCF_000690835.1 Fulmarus glacialis
ACTAGGCGGGTCACCTGGTCATAGAGGAGGAGAAGCATGCAGAGGAGGAAAACAGGAGCACACATATCTGTGCCATTCAGCAGATATGCCGTGAGATGGTCCTTTTAGCTGGAGACGCATCTTTTGTAACAGAGTTTTCACAGACGAGGCTGTTTTGAAAGAGAAGTAGTATCTGTCTGTTTTCTCTCCACTCCCTCTAACTGGGGCAGCCAAGAATGGTGAACCTTAATTTTGAAAAATATTACCTGAGGGCACAGAAGGAGGCCTGAGTCAGAGGAAGGGAAAATAGTTAGGTGGATTAAGTGAGGTGAGCTCATGAAATTTCTTCATAAACAGAAATGACAGGCTAGCTTGGGAAAATAAAGTTTCCCTAAGCATACCTGACAGCAGAAGCTGACTGATCAAATAGGAGCAAATGTGTAGTGAAACGGACAATGACAGAAAGCCAAGTAAGGCCGTCCTCTGGACTCAGCAAAACAAACCCAGTCAGGGAAAACACGTGGGCCATGCTAAGGAAAGAGCCATGTTCATGTGCGCAGCATCCCAAATTGTCATCCCAGCTACTTGCAGAGGAGCTTGAGTGCGGTGAGGGGAAAAAGAGACACCGACTTCAGAGAGCTGTGACAAAAAGCACGGGCTTTACCTTCCTGGCACCAAGCTCCTCACTTCCCTTGTTCCAGATGTGAGACCCGTTCTGGTCAGACTACAAATGTATCACATTTTATAAATACCAAAAAACAAGCAATCAAAACGCTACCACTGTTCAAGGTTGAACATTTTTAGAATGACCTTTGTGCTGGCTGTCCACAGACAGAAGGAAACTTTCACATCTTTTTTATGCACAGAAGCTTCCCGCTATTTCTGCATAATATTCTTCCTGAAAACAGCCACTCTACTTCCATAAGTCACTTTTTAATCACTGGCTTCGGTTTTGTCAGGCTTAATAATCAAGAAGATGGATGTCAGCATTTAAATATGTTTTTGAGACTCCCCAACACAGAAAAAATCTTGATGGAAACAGGAATCCTACATGATTTTCTCTCAACAAGCCACAACCAGCTCAAACACTGAACAAGTCACAACCAATTCAAACTATTCATTCAGAGTACAAACTGACTTTTACAGGTTACCATGAATTTTTAGTTAGCATTAATACAGTCTCAGTTCCTATTTGAAATGATAAATGTTAACTTTTAGAGCCTACAGAGGGTTACCGAAGCAGAAACTTTAGTATTTTGCAAATCAAAGTATTTAGAAAAGCCAATGCATTATTGGTGTCCTGAACAAAATTTTTGGATCCCAATACCTTAAAACTTCGCTTGATATCCATATTTTACAAATGAATGCTGTTTAAAACCAGGAGATGCAGAGAAGATTACTTAACACACCCTGACCAACAAACTACCTGGGTACCCCAAAAATGTTACGGACCGCTTCTCTCCTTGTAAAGGCAGTTCAAGCACAGCAAGATTAAGCACACCTCCATCACACTTTTTTTACATCTTAAAAAAAAAAAAGGCAGATCATTGTAACGAGACTCTAATAGCTTAAAGTCAGCCAAAGAGGGACTCCCAGGCAGAGACATCGTGGAAGAAAACTGTAAGGCTGCTAACAGAAGACTCCCATGCAAATCAAGAGGTACGGACACAGTGCCACGCCGTGTTGATTCCCGTGCGTGCTGTTTTTTACAGCCCAAGAAAAGAGCCACAGCATAGTCGGGAGTCTGGAAGAGCTTGGACTGGGGGGGCAGAAGGGTCATTTAATGTTACCTCTTTCAACCTGCTGGGTTGTAAATGTTAAGTCATGCCAGATCTTGGTTCAGGATTTCACACTGAATGGCTTACCCTGTCTTACAGGAGAAGTCTTCAGCAGAGCTAGAACTGAACCTGGAGATCCAGATTTCACCTTTTATAGCTCCAACCTTCCTTGAAACAGGGAAAAATGGGAATCTGTTTAATTTTGAGTGTGGGTGTGAACTTTACAGTTTGCAGGTATGTCTTGGTTTAGCTGATGAAGGTTTCCACTAATAAAAAAAATTAAAGAGGTGTCCTCAAAGTTTCTCCTCAACAGACCTTAGATTGCAATTGTAGGTGTTCTCATTAGAGAAATAGTGGGATTTTGCTGAGGAAATAATTAGCTTCATTTTGATAAATAATTTTCTGCCAAATGGCTATAGATATACATTTTAAACAAGAAAATAATAATTTTTTAGATCAAGCTACAGCTCCTACGTTAATCAGTCTCTTCTGTGGGAAGTCTTTCTCCCTGGGTAAACTGAACCTTTGTATTGAAAGGGAGGGGACATGAGCTGTAAAAGTTCTTTCATTTATGTTGCACAATAGTTCAACTTCCTCTTTAAAAAAAAAAAAAACAAACAAACAACCTAACGAAAAAAAACAACAAGAAAAGAGGATTATTTCTCTCTCCCTTTTCCTTCATCATGATCTTTCTTACACCTTGCTGTAGGTTATCCTGCCATTTTCAGATTTTTGATTCCCTCACAAAACAGACACACTAAGTATAATCTTTCTCACAGATGTTACTGAAAGCACCAAGGAGCCAGGCTTGTGCCTATCTATCCACGGGATGTATTTTTATTCTGTCTATGCAGGTGTGTTTCAGAATTAACAATAATAACATTTTCCGAGTTCTCCAACAAAAAGCTGCCTCCAAGTTCAGGGATGACTGTGCCATAAAGTTAAGTCACTCATCCTACCACAGGCAACAAACCAACCAAGAATTTAGGGGTAAGACTGAAGAGTTATGACTGATTTAGTACAAGAAGTTGTATGCTAAAATATATGGGTATACCCAAGTGCTGTATGGAGGCTTTGCTCTACACGCCTTGTCAAGTCGGAGTCTACATTGCTTTAAGTCAAATGTTAAAGTGCCGACAACCAGGTAGAATTCAGGGGAGCCGAAGACAAGCACAGCCTACACCTTAGCTTTCCAACATGAGTGGGAGCTATAACATGAAGTAAAAAACCCAAACTAGTAGGAACTATTGCGAATAGGCAGAAAAAATCACTGAAAATTGGTCAAACACCGATCAAATGCATAGATTTATGGGTGTAACAAAAGAGAATACTGTCCGTTTGGAAGGTCAGTCAGTATTTCTTTTCACTCTGTTGGCCCTGTCTGGTTATTTATATACAGCATATACACAGAAATAGCGGCACCTATTTTGTCTAATTAAGTGTAATCCAGTCTTACCTGGCAAGTCCATATTGATGTGATAATGAATCCATCATCTCTGAAGACATTGAAGATTTCAATGATCCCCCGTGAATAACCAAACACGGAGATACTAGCATCTGATACTGCTAAGTTAAATGTGAGGTAGTCGGTGGGCTGCAGAAGATGTCTTTGTTTATACAGGACAAAAATCACAATGCTGTTTCCAAACCACGACAGCCAACCTGGAAGAAAAATTGAATCCGTGAATTCAAAAAGCAAATAAAGCAAGAAGCAGTTCAGTGTGTAGATGTGTGACGTCTCTTCTAAAATTACCCTTTTGTTCCATTAGAAATAAATTAAACCAGATTATCCATTGGAAAACCTATGCATGAAGCCTTCTTAAGTATCTGGGTACATTTCAGAAGCAGGAACAAGTGAATAACTCCAGCAATAAAACAGAACAAACACGAAGAGCTGCTGCTGCATCTGTCAAAGATCCACCATTTAAGGGACTAGAGAAGTTTTCTTTTCCTAAGTGGGCAGATGAAACTCATGAAACATAGCACCTGGGGAAAAAAGGAAGGAGGACAGATTGGTAGAGTGGAGCAGAGACTACAAACAATCTGCCAAAAGCTGCAGCTGTTTAGGTACGTTGTGTACAATAATGGATACAGAAAGTTCATGCACATAGCCAGAGAGCCGCTTTACCAGTCCTCTCTCCAGAAGTGCAGCAAATACAATTAAGTTTCTTGTTTTAGAGCAGTCTAGGATCTCCTTGCAGCAAAGTCTGTCCCAGATGGGAATATTTTTCAGTAATACACCTGATAATCTATATGAAGAGAACATTTAGAACAGACCTTTCGGAAGCTTTAAAGTCTTTTTTAATTTATTTTTTAAAAAAATCGTGTCCTTTCTTACACTTCAGGAACAGAGATGCCTGACTTGTACATGTCCAGTTACATGAGGAAAATGCAAGGGAGATGACAGTAAATCTGGTGAAAGTCAGCCACTTATTCAACTGGAGAGACCTAGAGTTTCCAAATGTGCATGGCCATTGCTCCACCCATCAGTGCAAGACCTTGGCAGTTTGCATCCCACTTTTTGGAATGATGTAGACATGTAGAAACGAATGACTTGTAACAAAATGTTTACTCATAAGCGTCAGGCTCAGTGTTGAAAACAGGGCTTAGCCAGTGAAGGGGATGGCTCCAGGGCGGCTGCTGGAGTGGGGCTGAGCAGCAGGTCAGACAGCACCCAGCTCCTTGTTGGCTCCTGTTTCCACCCCCCAAACCAGCTCTGCCACTGCCGACACAGGCGGCCTCACTTCACCTTGGCAATGTGGAGCAAAACACCACCTCTTTTGAGTGCCTGCAGCCTAGGACAGGTTTAGGAACCCAGCAGCTGGTGGTTTTGTTCCCCACAGTTGATGCCAGGGTACAACATTAACCACCAGGTGAGGGAGAAAAGAGTCGATCCCTAGCGCTCTCTCCAGGCACAAGCAGTAGATATCCTGGAGTAAGGGTGCTGTATATTGACATAGAAAGAGGTGAATATATGCACTGAAGAGCGATGTGACTCAATGGCATTGCACAGCATCTCTGGATATTCAAAGGCATCCACAAGATGAAAGTTGACTGATAAGTTTAATGTTGTAGCGAAAGGGCAGCTGCCTTCCTTCTGGAAGTATCAACATCCCCATACGTCAGGAACCCAGCACTTCGCCGCAGGGCTGCCTGGGCTAGGAAGGGAGGGGAGGAAATTGCCTCTGAATCTCCAGGCCGTCTGGGAGGATCACGAGCTGAAATGCCAAAGAGCAAGGCATTTGTTCTCCAAACAGAGGTTGGGTGCTTACCGCCTGGTGAGGTGCTCTGGGTAGTCTGGAGCAGGAGGGAAGGTGGTTGGCGGGACAATCTCTGTACAGCACTATGAACTGCTTTTTCTGCAGAGCAATTTCCTTTTAATAACTTCTCTTTGCAAAATTGCCAAGCTGCTGCTGCTCTGGCTTGCTTAGCAAACGCACATGGTTTACTAAAAGAGCTTTTGAACTGGGAAGAGCTGTCATGTCGGCATATGGTATTAACCAGAAATAGTCACTGGTGCAATGATACACTGAGATACATACATACATTTTTTATATATATCTTGTTATAACGATAAGATCAACAATAATAAATACATCTTGTTCTGGCCACTAGGTGACAATGTTTCTTAACCGAGTCTTGTTTCCAACGGCTGGATGCACTTTAAGCCAGGAATTGTTTCTGACTTTTGTTGGAGTCTAGGTATTATAAATAGGCACAGCAGGGCACTGGAGGAGGACGGCTTTGGGAATGCATCAGTATAGTCTGCAATGCAAATGTGGTAGTTGTGTTATTTGTGTATGTCAGCTCTACCTTCTGTAAGGTAAGATAGTTTTCAAGGCAGTAAGCATGGAAATATTTTCCCTGTCAATATGAAGGCATAGCACTAAAATGGCAGACAAAATAAAATGGCACCTCCTTTTAAATAGCAAAATTTTTCAACGCAGTGTAATGGATAGGAGAGCTACCCTTAAAGTGTCAGACACGTGCACTTCCTGGGAATACACAGAGCAAATTCCCCCAAGCCTGGAGGGTAAGGGAGTTTTCAAGTAAAGTATCCTAAGGAAGAAATTGAGCAAAACGTCATGTAAAACAACAGCACACATTTTAGATGGAGGTGACAGAGACACAGTATTTGTGATCATTCTTTGGAACTACATTCACACTCTGAGGGTGGGGATGGGGGAAGCATTGAGAGAGAGAAGGTTACAGAGCAAGTATGACTTCTGCAGATAGGCACAATCCTTTTAACCAAAGCACGTAGAGAACCTGCACTAGCATATCCAGACCCTAAAATGTCTGATCTGTCTGGGTAGTAGACCATATTAATACTGTGATAAAACTGGAGGAACTCAATTCTTAGTAAACCATGGGGTGACAAAAACAGCAGTCACATAAAAGTGCTACCAACTAGAGCAGTGACTATGGGACACTGGATCTCTGCACCGTCAGATGGATGTGCTGGTCTGGGGTTGCTGACTATATTGACTGACTGATTTTAAAAAACCCAACCAAACCCACAACCAACCCCAAAACAAAAAAACAACCAACCCCAACCAAAAGAACACCTCAAACCAAACAACCTCCCTCCCCCTGTCCCCCAAACCCTGACAGCGCAACAAGGAAAAAGGTTGAAAATGCAATGTGGAGGAAGCACAGCAATAGCTCTGACACTCTCGGTGAGGGCAGGGATCTTCTCAATTGCTCTGCAGGTGGTGTGTGCCTCAGGGTAGATCACAGGCAGATCAAGAGCCCAGAAAGAAACCTCTGAACTGCGAAGTGCTGTAAGGCCTTGGTGTCACCAGGTGGCATCTCAGTAAAACAGAGGATAGAAAAGAAACAACCGATGGAACTAGTTTCATTTTTTGCAAGCTGCCAGCAATGCTCACTCACAAGAGCATACCAGAAAAACCCCATCCCAAACCCAAAACCCAGCCCCAGCATCCTAAGGTAATCCTGGTGAGAAAGCACAGGTTCAACTGAGATCAAAATGTGGCTGAGAGAGAAAAAAATAGCAGATAGGAAGAAACTGAGCACTTCTACCCGACATAAGGTTCAGAGAGGAATCACCACATTTCCCCCATAAGCTGTAAAGCTGTCTGATATGGGCTGCTCATCAACGAGAGATGCTGGCCCTTCTGAAGTGGCAAAATACACAGATAACATACAATTACTGAAATTCGTTAACGGAGGGCAGGACTGAGAGCAGCTGCTGTGAGACTAGCATTATCAGAGTAGAAGAGGTTAAATGAGTGTTGATAAATGCTAAATATTGAACAGCTAAGGAGTCACCTTTACTCCTCAGACTCCCACAGAAAAGTACTTGGTACCACATTTGCGAGCATTGGGAGCTAGGAGGAATAGGATGGACAGCAGTATTAAAAATGTTGTACTGCCCTTACGTAATTCAGTAGTAATCCTTCCCCTGGAATAATACCCCCTAATAGAGCATTTTAATCTACAGGTGTCAAAAGTGCTCCAGAAAGGAGGCTGGTGCTGTTATCCATGATTTCTGGGGGAGGCACAGCTAAGCAAGCTGGTGGTAGTCGGGAACCAAAACCCTATCGACAAAGTCCTGTATCAGCGTACTGTCTGCCAGCCCGTACAAAGAAAGCACTGGAAAAGTAGCCAGCAAGAGTGACTAAGGATATTGAAAATCTCTCTGCTGAAAGCGACTGGGAACAGTGAGATTGTTTAACTCCGGAAATAGCTAAGAGGGAACACAAAAATTTTACAAAGATTTCTGCCAAATCACTTAAGCCTGAGCATCCAGACGTACCCTATTTTTCTCTCATATACTTGAGATGGTCTTTGAACAAGCAATGAACACCTGAGGCTGCATGCAATTTCATTTTAACATTCAATTTATGTTTTTGCAGAGTTAAATTTGGTGCAAGGGAACGGATAGCTCCAAGCTGATCATCCACATTTCCAATAGACGACTGCATCCGTGCCCGGCTAAGATAGGTTATTATGCTTTGTACTTAGACTTGTTCTTATTAGACATTGTTGCATGGCCTTTACTTGTAAAATCTGACAAGAATGAATTAGAAAAATGGTCTTACAACTCACCCATCTGCAGCTTAAAATATACAGGGAGCCTTAAGTAGAAGAATTCAAGAAATGAGAGCAAAAGGTGAAGGCTCAGTGTTGCAAGACAAGCTACGCTTTTCCCTCAGCAAATAACCTTATCTCTAGGACAGAAATTGGATTGAGCATCTAGAAATAGAGCGGGCATGAATGAAGTCAATTACTGATTCAACTACCTATACACAAGCGTAAATGTCTATCTGAAGAAGTTTGCTGTAAAAGATTTTCAGACTAGAAAGCTTTCTTTAAAACAGTGATGAAATCTAGAGAATATGCAAGGCTGTCGTTAACTATTGCAACTGTGAAGTGACCCTGCTCTGTTTTTAGTCTTCACTGCTAATTATACTTACACAATATCCTATCCAGGGCATATTGCCAATTTTGGCAGGAAGGAGAAGAGTCATCATGTTTTAGACTTGACAAAGCGTGGATAGATTATTTGTTCAATAAATGCAATCATTTTGTGGATGAATGTTTTGTGAATAGCTTGTTTCCTTTCCCACCTTCTCAGATTTATCTATCAAACAATGTCCCAAAATAACACTCATTCTGTCACTTGTCAAATAACAGTTTACTATTACCATTCGGAAACCTGTGCCATTTAAGGGCATGTTTGGGTCTTGTGGTCTGTTCCAGCTTTCTGATGGGATTGGTAATACTCTCAGCACGCCTTTCTGGTATAAGCACTCACAAAAAGTCAGGATTTGTTCTCTAACAAACAAATATTATCTCCTACTGATTTAAAATTTCCTTTTATGCCAAGCATTCACTCTAACGGTCCCAGTTAACTGTGAAACTAGGGAAAACGAGCAGAGAACAAATTGTGTAGAAATTCAGAAAAGAACAATTTACTTAAGAATTCCAATTATAATTATGAAGAAAAAAATGCTTCTTTTTTTTCCCCCCAAACTTTTTCTAAGTTTGACTTAGCTAGCAGCTGTGGACAGTACTTTTAAATTGCACCTAATAACTTAAACTATACAAGGATTTTCCACACTACTATACCACTTAGGGTATGCGCAAAAAGGGGTCAGATGTAATGCTAGCAACAGGACAAGCTCCCACCTGTCTGTCAAAGACAGTTCTGAGCTCATGGAAGGGAAGGATGGAAACAGAGCACTGCCTTCAGAAAGGGGATGCTGGCGCAGCTGACCTAACGAAGGGTAACAGAGTGGCTGCTATCACCTGCAGATAGTCCCTCTAAGCAGGCTATAATGGCTCACTGCTATGGGATTGGCATTGCATTTTTCCACTACTTTGCTGGTCCCCTGGCCAAAGCACGTGCAAGGAGAATGATGGAACGGTGATTTGGATGCCAAGAAGCAGTGCATGCAGCGATCTCAAAATCCATCAGCATTTGCAAAATGCACTCATGCACCTTGATGCTGGTTTGCTTGTGATGTTAGTGTGCGATACCTATCCCAGCGTGGGCTTTGAGCTCAGGTTTCCATGCAGTATGCTGAGGACCCTTCTGTCTGGATCTGATACAGCCTGGCTGGCGTATGACGTACGACACGTACGTCAGTGTCCTGTCTGTCACATATGACATATGCGCTACCTGTGACATGTGAGAATTTCCAGAAGGGGACACGGAAAGAAGCCTCACCTCAGCAAAAGGTGTTAGATCAAGGTTCTTGGATATTCACATCCTCTGTCAAGAAGTGTGACTGTGGGAAGACTTGGCCAAAAATAGGGAAGTTTTTTGAACTTTATCCTGCGAAGGTGAAGAGATTCAGAGGAACCCCATCTTCTGGGTAAGTGCTAACACCAATCACATACAACCCTTTGGTGTCGGCAATGTATTTGCAAAAAGCTGCACTGGCATACTTAGATTCAAAGGAGAAGAAAACACGTAGCAGTTACAGACGTAACTACTGTAAATCACTGAAGCTGTTTTCCAAGGCATCAAAAAACCAAAAGTATGAAATATGAACATCTTTGGGACTTTGTGTAAGGAAGTACCCATAGACTCCTGCAAATGCAGATTGTCTTTCCAGACCCCTAAAGAAAGGCAGGTACAGGAAGATAACGCACGGACTGGCCTTTGTCCTCTGCTGCCAGAAGGGCAAGAGGGTGTCTGCCTAACAGAGTACTTTGTTCTGCCATATCGCTGCTCGCCAGACAGACTGAGTTACTGGTGTACATAAAACTAATAGCTGTAAATTGTTACGGATGGTGCTTGCAGAAGTGCGGCAGTAGACCTTTGAGGAGAAAAAGACATGAGGACTTTTCTGATTTATGTATTACTAACAAATTTTTTTCAAAAGTTCTTATTGCAAAAAGGTATACCTACCTCCATCACATTTTAGCCAGATCCACCCTACGCTTAACTTGGACTAGTGCTATTACTGGTTATATATACTCTGCAAGAAATGCAACTCTGGTTTTGAATCTGGAGGTAAGTTTCAAGAATAGCAGCTATGACATGCCAAGCACTTGTAAGCTTGGCAGAAGGATCTGCAGCAATCAAAACCCAATAGACATACAACCTAAAAGCTCAGGCACCTATGCACTTTAAAAAGTATTTGCTAGAAGATGTGGGGTCACCATTAGGAAGCAGCAAAGAAAAACACCTCTGTTGGTCGATTGATGGAAGAAGTTTGAATGACCAGTGTGGTGCAGAGGCAACACCAGGAGGGATCAGTAGAGCTGGGGAAGTATAAATATTAATGTGAATGGTGATAGCAAGACCTTGCTTGGATACTGTATTCAGTCCTCATTATAAGTTAAGAAAAAAAAAAAAGAGTCCAGGTTGGAAAAGACAGCGTAAGAGGCTGCTAGGATGGCATGCTGGGATGACAGAGGAAAGGATATTATGACAGGAGATAAATTATAATACCCCCCCCC
>NW_009222658.1:10725-23683 GCF_000690835.1 Fulmarus glacialis
CCCCCGCCCCGAAATCAACCAACTAAAAAAAAAACCCAAACCCTCACTTGCTTAATATAGGAATACAAAAGCTGACCACAGGGTATGATTGTTCCTTCAGGAACACAGACTGGCCGTAGGACATTAATTGCGGGCAAAAAAATTATATCAATTAAAAGGAGTGACAAAAAGGGTATAAAGTTGGTGTGATCACTTTAGCTAAGAATTTAGGGAAAGGCTCCTACCCAACATAGAAACAAAATCAGGAACAGGCTGTCAACTGGAAGAGTGGTAGC
Organism: Fulmarus glacialis; assembly: GCF_000690835.1. NCBI lineage: Eukaryota > Metazoa > Chordata > Aves > Procellariiformes > Procellariidae > Fulmarus > Fulmarus glacialis. The sequence continues at coordinate 11,001 of NW_009222658.1, forward strand.
AACACCAAAAAAACCCTAGCCAGTTATATGAGGGAGCATGACAGCTTCATAAATGAGATTATATATTGTCACGGCAGGGGGCTGGCCTTGCTGACCCAAGATGTTCTTTATAGTCTTAAGTGCAACTGATTAATTCATTAGCTGATGGTGCAGCTATTTCCTAGCCATTCATGAAGCGATACACAGATGTGAACAGATTGGGGATAAATTGGAACAACTCTGATTTATCTTATGGCCACTCTTCTAATTAAGTCTCCTAAGATAGAAGCCATACATTTTTCTACTAGAATCTCTGTTTTTCTTCTAAACACAATTTTTTCCTCCTTAGGTCTTATAGATAAAAAAAGAAAGTCTCATGTAAACATGTTAAAATACTTAGCATTTTACATTGTAACTTCTATAGACCTTTCTCAAGCATAAGCTGAGGGTTGGTAAGCTACTTGCAATATGTGATAAGCTTAAAAAAAGAAAAAATCTGTTTAGATCAATCATTTAAAAACCGAAACAGTTTTGTATATGCTGTTTAGCAGAACAGATTTAATAAAAGTTACATTTTCTTGTATTTTCCTGTGAGGTTTTATGGTTGGAAATTTTGATTCCCTACAAACCTGCATTCTTTGAAATTTCATAATGTTTCCTTGTCTCCTGCAATAAGTCTGCCCCAAATAGACACTATTTAAACAAACAAAACAAAATTGCTCTGGGATCAAAGTGAGTTCATATTGGGTGCTATTTTCAAATCCTTATTATACACTTACAATAGCTGTCTTGCAGCAGAACCAAAGTAAACAAACGATACTGTGACTGCTAACACAGGATAATGTTCTAGTACTTAGATCTTTCATAGATCTTCTTTGAAGAAGTTTATTTCTACGTGCATCAAAAGTTTAAAGCAAGAGCAGTACAAATAGTTGAAAAAAGTTTAAAACTACAGAACCATATTTTCTGTCTCTGCAGGAGGTAATTGTAGGATGCCAGCTGACCGTCAGCAGTCAAAACTCTAGAAATTACAGAACATTAATTCAGTGCTACCAAGACATGAGAAGACACAGAAGTATCATGTACTTCTGATAAGGTACTTTTTTATCTTCCCACATAATAAGTTTAGTGAGCATTAGTTAAAAGTTTACAGGCTTGACTATTTTTTTTCTTCAAGATTTCAACAATGATTATTAATCTCTTTTTAAAAAAAGAAAGCTGTACCTCTTTGATCTTGTAATAGCTGAAGAAAAAAGTTGCATTTTTTAACATCCTGTTCCATTAGGGATGAAACCCAAATGAATCACTTTGAACTTTATACCAAACTCTACCTAGGAGCTTCCTTTCTCATCCAAGCCGAGTACATACCTAAAGCCAGTAGGTAGAAACCTATGATAGTCTCTCCTTGCTCTGTTACAGCTGCCTCTCTGCTCAGAAAACTGATGTTGTTGTTCCTCCAGGGTGCCTGTGGAGAAAACTGGGCAGACATTTTCAGCCGAGCTTATAACCCAGAAATTGCCCTTTCCTCAGTACATCCCAGCGAAATAAAATGGTTTCAGCCTTTTCCTCAGTTTCTGCTGCCTGTGTTCGAGGGAGCTCTTCAATGAGACTAATGATCTAAAGAAGGAAATCTCAAGCGACAGGAGCTTTGCAGTCTTCTGACCTGTTCTTCTTCACTAATCCTATCTATTAATACAGCCTGTGAATCTGTGGCCAGCCCTAGACAGCGGATCTCCTCATATACTTGTTACTACTACGTGCAGAAATCTTCAGTGAAGAGCGTGTATCTGACAAAAAGACAACTTCCTTTGAAATAGGGTGAGACCACATAACCTACAGGCTCACAGGCACACCCACAAACACAGTGCATATTGATATGTTGCTAAAATAGCAGTACTTTTGTCTTTTTGTCTTCACTGAAGACCAGTAGAGTTCTAGTTCAAATGAAACTGAGGAAAAATCTCACACAGATTTAAAAAAAAAAAAAAAAAAAAAGGCACAGTAAAAAGCAACGGGGAGGTGTCACCCCCTGAGAATGTGACTTTAACATAGCAGAAGAAATCAGCTATCAAGTTACTTTACCAGTAGGATAGTTGCTAATTTAAAAAGAAGGGAAGATAATTTCCAGTACAGGTTGAAAAAAAAATTTTTAAGTCCTTTGAATCATATTTTTAGACTGCCAAGCACCCTCCAATCTAATACATTCCAAGTATAGTTGGATTTTCCCACACTGTTGAAAAATGAGATCTTGTCTTGTTGAGGAGACGTTACATGTGATTTAAGTGAGTCCATCTGGAGTATTTTTAGTCTTTACTGAGGTATCGATGATTGTATTTCAGATATGGCCTCTCTTACCAATCAGGTTGTAGTCATAATTAAAAAATTTGAGTCTGAATTAATTCATCTGGAGCAGCAAAGTTTTCCTGGCAAGCAAAACACTCTTACTGCACTGAAATCCCTGTGCCCCTCTCGCTGCCCCGGCCGGCTTGTCCCCTCCCGCCCTGGGCAGCAAATCAGCCTGGTGGTGGCACCCGGCCGAAGGAAGCAAGGCACCTCACTGGGAACCTCCACCGTCCATGCGCTGGTTTTGTCCCGCCTGAGGCAGATTAATTCCTCCCGTCAAGCTTTCCCTGCGTTTGTTATGATAGCCTCACCACGAGAGAGGGGAAAAAGGCAACGTGACGAGAATAAAAGGGGAGAGCAATCCTTTACAGCGAGAAGAAGGGAGAAATAGCTGCGTTGTGGTGAAAGACGGAAGCCTCTCACTGTGAGGACAGTGACCCACACACTTGCTTCACTGAAGTCCCTTAAAAGGGTGCTAGGCTTGACTTGTCCCCAGCCATCTCGCTCTTGTACCAAGCACTGGAGTGCTGCTCTCTCTTTCTCCAACCTAAAGTCTGCGGCATGGGTCTGGCAGCTCCCGCACATCCCACTTAAGCAGCCAAAGTGGCCTGATTTTCCCAACTGCTAGCCACAGTCCACCTCCTGCGGACTTTTTGTAGAGACCTCTTCCTAAGTCTGGCTATCGACAGCTGGAGTTTAACCCTGACAAGCCTCCTAAAACACGCTGCTTAGCAGACTGTGACAGAGTGACCTGGGACTTACCAGCTTGGTGATTAAAAACGGCAGCGCTCTCAAGGCCAAAGTCCTTCATTGCTGTGCTCCTGCAACAGTCCTCGGTTGCCCCCAATATTCCCACCCACCGCTTCGGGCATCGCTTGACCACGCACGCATCCCTCACAAGGCTGTCCGGCATGTCCAGCACATGCAGCCTTTTCTCTGCCGCGGTGCTGCTCTCTGATGTTGCCATTTAAGCATCCTGTGGTCCCCAGCAAAGCCCTGGACGTGCAGCAGCTTTCACAGGGAATACGTGCACGATCACAGCTTTTCAACATTGATCTACAGCAGCTGTTTCTAGCTAGTTATCCGCCTGTCTGCAAGTGGATCGCTGTTCAGATGGAGGGCTGGGATGAAGTTGTGGCTGAAGGCAGTGCTCAGGGACATTCAAAAATGCTCAAGAAGGCCTACAACAAAGCCCAGCAATATCACCTGCTCTTCAGGACAAGGAACTTGGATCAAAGAAGAGGTCCTCAGCTGAAAGCCCATCACAAAGTCTCTGTCCATGGATGCTCGTGTCTTCATTGGAGTGTATTTCATCACCTCCCAAGAGAAAGATGTGGAAAAGGATGACACTTCACATTGGGCAAAAACTGTCTACCTGGTCCATGCTCCCTCTACTCTCTCATTAAAAAAGAATCAGCCACCCAACAGCCTGCTTGTGGGAAAAGTCCAAGGTCTCTGGGCAAGATCTCTCAGCCTTGTGAGAGGGAAGAGAACAGCTCCTCGACGAGTTTCCTCCTGCGACGAGCCACGTCTCAGCCCGTGCAGGTCACTCCTGCTGTGCAGTCAGCACCTGGTGTCCTGGAACCAGGTGTTGGTCCTCACCTCGCAGGAAGCCACGCTCACGGCAAGTATAGGGGCTGCTGATCTCCTACACCACAGGCAGTGCTGAGGTGGCAGAGCACGCTTGCTAACCACTTCCCTTTATGCACAAGCAGTTTTTCCATGGCATTTGGCACAGGCCTGGACTTCCAAGTCCGAGTTTGGCATCTGTAGTCACACAAATGCCAGTGCCCATGACTTTGATTAAATAGGGATGGGGGCAACCAGCGGAGAGTATTTTTCATGTAATCCATTCAAGGAAACTGTATGATTTACATACATGTGACCTCTTTAGGCATAAATACTTTAAATGGTAATGAAGTTACAACGATCATTATTTCCCTTTTGCTGCAATAAAAGGCAAATCATATTATTTCCCTTGATACCTTGAACTTGAATCTTGACTCTTCCCAGCTGTGAGTTTCTTTTGGTTTCATATAAACACCGCAGCTCCATGGACGCTTCAATTCAACTTTCCATTTCAATGAGAAAGTCTTCTGCCAAGCCTTGCACCTTGCAACAATAATGAGATTAAAAAAAAAAAAAAAAAAAGACCATTTTGATATCAAGGAGAAAAAAAAGATAATCAGAGTGAACTGTCCTCCATGGTCAAGCATTCCTTTTGATGATTTTTTCTCCTCCCTGGTCTTCACACACTGCACCGAGTGACTAGTATCTTGGCCTGCTTGCAGTTTTCTCCTTACTCCCTCCTGTGACATCCTTCAATAAAGGACAGAGGCTTTGCAAACTTCTGTGGTTTGTTTCATGTGTCCGCAGGTCACTGTACTTCCAAACGAGAGGAAGGCTCCCCCTGCAGATTACAGCCACCTCGTTTCGTGTCTCAGTGCTTCGGTGGTATCCAATTTATTGGCCCCACAGAGATTATCCCTGCGTGCCTCTACTATCTTTGCAAAGTGCTTTGAAATGATTAGAGCAGTATACGCTGCAGGCAGTTGAAAAGGAGAAGAAAACTAAAATGCTGTGGTGGTATGGAGAAATTACTGTGAAAAAAAAATGATTTGGACATGAAAGAACCCTAAAGTGCCCCTTTCCTACATAGGTAGGAGCTACAGGCTGGCTCCACAAGGGACACAAGCAATGCAAACGCGCCTTGGGAGGCTGGTGCCACGGCTGCTGCTATACGCTCCCTCTGCTCGCCCAAACCTCTCACGCGTGCGTTTCTGCCCACTGTGACCCGCCTGGCAGGTATAGCAGAGCCGTGCGACCCTTCTCCTGTCAGCTGCGGGAAGAGAGGCTGTGGCGGTACCGGAGACCTGGCCGTAAGGGCTTTCCTTCTCTCAGCAGACGGCAGATGACCTTACCCACCCCTGCCAAGTCAGGCGGGGAGCAGCCACGCGCCCATCGTGCAGCCGACGGGCAGGTCTGGGAGCAGGAGGAGTGAGCCCTGTCCGTGGGTAGCCATGCCCGCCTGAGCCGGACATGTCAGTCCTCCCACAAACTGTCCTCCACAGACCTTCCAGGAAGGGACTGCACAACCGGGCACCACCAGGCTGCGGTCAACCCTCCCCACCAGCCGTGCCAGCTGAAACCTACTGGCTTCACTGATGCAAGTAAAAGCAGAATTTGGATTTTAAGACCGGTAGTAAGCCACATCTTCAAGTCTAACAGAAGCTGAAACTTCTATGCTGTATACAAAAGAATATAAGAAATTAACACTCGTGGCTGCACTTGGGGGTTTAATGCAGCTGACACTGGAAGGTGAATGAAGGAAGAAACCCTCTGAAATCACTGATACCTCAGGATACCTGACTAAAACGAGTGATGAAATGACAGGGTTATGACACGACAGGTTACTAAATCCCATTTTACGGACGCTCCAAACCAACCAATGGTCTCTGAGGTGGCAGGCAAAGCCAATTTAGAGCGGATATAAGCCAGCAGGTAGCCCCTGTTTGGGGTGCTAAAAATGTGCAACAGCCTTTTAATCCCTATTCACCTCTCTAAATGCTTTCAAAGTGACATATATACCAGCACAAGAAGGCAAGTATCCCAGCAGCATTAAATGGCCTGAGATACTCAGGCTAGCTACATCAGAGTTCAGTTTACTGACTGTTTCCACTACATCGTAACAGGAAAATCCTAAGAATTAAGATTTGTATGTGACAGAAAACGTATGACGTATGTTTCTAACAAGCACCTGTTTTCCCTGAGGAGCACCGAGAATTTGGCAGTTGCCAAAGGAATGATTTTGTCAGAAAGCTAGCGTAAGTTCTCACAGCACTATTTTTGCATGATATCTGTTACACACAGATTAAAGAAAGGGACAAAAGAGGGAGGAGGCAAAAGGAAAAATATGCAGAAGGGATGGATTAAAATAAACCATAAGCAGATAGAAATTGGCTCTGTGGAATAAAAATACAGTTTGTCTCTGGAAGGCATAAAATTTTGTGAAATTTTACAGAAATATGAATAAGGGGGATTTCAAGGCAAATCCAATGGTATATTAGTAGGAACATCTCTGCATAGGATTTTTTAAAATAAATTATTTTCATTTCTACTTCGCATTTTTCATTAGACTATTCACTGTAAAATAAAAAACCTGTCAATATCCAACCAGATGTCACTTAGTCTTGCAAAGAATAATCATGCAATGATCAGTTATGCCTATGGATTTCATTGAGGTAGTCAGAAAACACATTTCATATCAGTTACAGATGATTTTTCCAAAATCAGATCACGTATTTGTTCACCGCTTCCAAGAAAATACACTTGTTGAAATGATTTGCACAGGGTCTTTTCTAACGCCCACTGAATTAAAAGAAGAGCTCCTATAAACAGATCAGGTCAGTAATGTTTAAAACTTGTCAATGGATGAATGGGAATGACTGTGATAGCTGCATGCCACTTGGAATAGTTTACTTGTAAGAAAGCAGACCTGAATCTGCTCTTTGATTGCTGAGGTTCGACTGGTGGTAATATAGCGACCTCCAATTTTATAGCAGAAAAAAATCTGCCGAAATATTTAAATTGAAGAGTGGTGATAATATGAAACATGCTCAACCATTTATGTTTCAAAAGGTGCCTGTTTAAGACTAGACTGTTCCCTTGCTGTGACATTTTAGCATGAAGACAAATGCACTTGATGCATTCTCTAGCTGAACGTCCAAACCACATTTCAGCTCCTGTCTTACTTGCCAAATTCAGTTAAGAAAATTATTACATCATATAATTAATATATTATAAAATCCATGCTTCTGCCATGATTTTAATGGAGTTTAGCCTACTCTCCTTCATACTTTACTCTTATTCTCATCCATCTTGAAAGCTAATGTTTCTCTGAGGAATTGTGTTCTGTAGCTTGCGACAGATTTAGAAAATTACCTGTCAGAAAAAATGCTTGGTTAGCGCTTATTACTGCAATATTCAGTTTGAAATTAACAATTTCTCAGGGAACACTGTGTTTAGATTGATGCTGATATGAAAACAGACTATCTTGCAGCTTCAAATATATGCTACTTTCATACTGAAAAATGATTCAGGAGAAGGGAAAACTACCTTGTGCAGATTAGGTGGCTGAGGCTTTGTATTATTTAAACGCCCTGTTCTGAGCTGAACTTGCACCGAGTCGGTTAGGTGATGCTAAAGAAAACTAAAACCCTCTGGGCAGCTGAATCAGTTCACAAGAGATCGCAGTGGAGAGCGGGAAGTCCTGCTTCTGCGAGGACAGAAAGAGTTTCCTAAGGAAGAGAGGGGACCAGGAACTCTCAGCAACCACTGAGTAAGAGCGGAAATTTGGCTGGCAGGCAGGAGCCTCTCGGTGGCCCAGGGGAGTTCCAGATTTGAGCACTTGTACTTCCAACCTGTCTTCATGAGTTGCACTGATTTTTTTGAATTGTAGTTCCTGCTCTAGCAAAACTTGGCTTTTTGGCTTCAAAAGCCTTCCAGTCATCCTTGGCGAGCTCATTGTAGTAGCAGGTTTAGACAAACCTACTTCAAAGCAGCGGCTGACTTGGTGTTCTGTCACTGGGGCATGTTTACTGTCTGTGTTGCGGCAGCACTTCAGTGTTCCAGTTGAGAGGGGAGCCCAGCTAGAGTATAATTTTTGCCCAAATATGGGCTTGCATCATATCATATGCCTGCAATCTCGTGCAGAGTTTATGGACATTGCAAATATTGTGAACCATGAAAGCTGAAGGAATGCTACCACTTACAAACAGGATCAACACTCAAGCTACCCTTCACAGTCAGATATGTTCAATACAGAGCATGCTTTCTGGTTGCTAATAGTAAATGACATTTTATTACAAATTTTTGTGAACAAACATCTTTTTTTTTTTTTTGAGGACGTGAAATTAATTCCTTAGGTGTTGGTTCAAAAAGGCAAAATGTACTGGGTTTTTTTATGCTTACCAAACTCTGAAGTACATTATAAGAGGCAGGTGCACTGAATGAACTGTCACTTCGACTCATCTGAAGAAATCACTCTCTGTAGAAAAGGCAGAACAAAACGCCATCATTTCATGTATCAGCAGGACTTTAATGCCAGGAGAATCTTAAAGTTGCATTCTAGGGACTAAGCAAGCTATTGCATATTCGGCAAATTAGGGAATTATACAGGAAAAAAAAAAGGGAAACATAGAGCATCTCAAAATGTAAATGTATTTATGACAAAAGAAAAGAAATAAAGAATACTACCATGGGAAAAAGTCTCAATAATAATTCAATAAAACACACACTTCCTAGAATCTACCCTTCTCCCTGGTGTTATACTTACCCTTCCACTCTTTCTCTTGAAGTCTTCAGGTTGTTGGCTTCAGTCAGGGGGAGGGAATGGTTACAGAGAATCTTCAGTTTTCCTAGGTTTTTGCTGCGAGGACTATGATGGTGGTGGTAGAGGTCTCTCCCTCTTCTTTGCCAACGTTGAATGCAAATGTACAATGTTGAAGCTGCTGATTTCTTCCTTCTCTTTCTAAGGTCCTCTTGGGGCTATTTTTGTACATTTTCTTTCATGCTTTACACCTTGCTCTTTTTATTTGGTTTGCAACTCCACATTATGTCCGAATGTCCTATATAATAAGTATCTTACATGTGTTGTACACTTACCTATTTTCTCTGCTACCTATAAGCCGGTTTTGCCCTGCTCCCAGGTTTACATTTGACTGTTTGCTGGTGAGCTGTTCATAGCCCTGAACTGACACATAGCCCTGTGCCCTCTTCTCTTATCCCCCCATGTCTGCACTCCTCTCCCTGCACCCTGGGTTGCCACCGTCAAGCCCTCCACGGCCAGGCCAGGCCTATATTCCCCTACATTGCAACATTAAGATGGTGTCATAAATATTTCATTCTAGAGAGAATAACTACTTGCTACTCCTGGCTATACAAAAATTGTGGTTATATCCCTCGATTATAAAAAAACTAATCAGGAAATAGTCACCTGATAATTAAAAAAAAAAAATCGCCGTCACAGAAACAAAGTTCCAGGCAGGCCAAGGCAATTTGAGGCAAAGCAAGCCTGGTATCCCTTAATACTGCAATGCTAGAACATAGCCTGTGGCATAAAACTAGCAATAGCAGTAACTGTATTTGTGGGACTACAGGTTACACAGATCAGGCAGTAGCTGGACAGAGCTGTACTGGCTTCAGTGAAGTTTTGTTCATTCATATAAAAAGCCTAGAACAAAACAAACCTCCTCCTTAACGCTATCTATTCTTGTCCTGTGTCAAATCATGCACGGATTGATTCTGACCACTTTGAAAAAAGTGTGGGTTTCCTTTTTGACAGTGCTTTTGCTTTACATGCTCAGCTCCAACATCCAAACTAGCAAAACAACACAGACTTTTATCTTAACGTGTTCATATGAGATTGTGTGCAGGCAGCCTAAATGAGAGCAAAACCCAAGGCACTGTGCTTTCATTCCATTGCCTTTGCCATCATGTCTGAGAACAGCCCCTGCAAGGATTCTCTCTTCATTCCTTTTATTTAACTTGTGCTTACCTTGCACGAAACGTCCAGAAATTACAAGATAGTAAGATTCACACCCTACAACTTCCCATTCAAACCTCAGATACGCTGGCTTCCTAAAACTTCCATTCAAATTGATGAGCTTTCCAAGGACTTAGCCACAATTAGAATTTAATCCTGGATTAAGAGCATACAACGCAGGAGGAGGAAAAAACTGAAAACATAAATAATCTTAACCTGGTATTATGCTTCTGTCAGCTGAATCCACTTAATTGTTTCCAGGGGCCAACTGCTATTATAAACTATACACCATAGACTCCTATGAAGTCTTTAACACTAGCATTCCAGCAGGTGTGGGAACAGGTAACAGAAGTGTCCAACAACAATGACCAGTCTACGAGACTGCTATCGCAGAGGATCCTAGACCTGCTGGTTTCTTCTGCTCTTACCCTTTCTGGGCTTCCTGTAATACACTTACTCTTTTTCTGTGGGAAATCAGAAAGAACGCATCCTCTCAGCATGCTGAAAAGGAAAAATGCTTTTTCTCCTGATATCTAGTTCATGCTCCCGCACCTCCCACAGACTAACAGGACTAATGGACATTTCCAGAGTACCAAGAACGTCACTCCCCCAAATGAGTTTAGAGCCTGGAAATCATCTAACGTATTACCAGATCACTTGAAAACAGTTACAAGTGGTCAGAGAATTACTCGCAAGCTATATAACAATACATAATCAAGTCAGAAGTATAAAGTTTTTATGGAGAACCAGACACTTTTCCTTACTTCCTACACATTGTTCCTTACTATCAAATATTACCCTTTTATTTTTCTCCTATGCTAGGTTTTGATTCATACATTAAAATATCAGCACTCACAAGCCTTTATGTCTAAGCTCCCAAGAAAGAGGAAAATAGAAATCTCCTTCCTATTACATGAATTAGTTTACTTCGGGATAGTACTTTTCCAGACATCAAAAATATATTAAAAAAGACCCGAACATTGTACTCTTACTTGCACAATGGTAAAGGTACCTTGTTGAACAGGGTATATGAATATAAGATTAACGTCCGCGTTCTGGAATGTTAGTGGGACCACTATTTTTGGACAAGCCACTTCAGTTTCTCTTCCAAACTTGGGGAGGAAATCAGGCGTGCAATTTCTGGAAAAGCAAACTGAGGTTTGGATTACCACTAGGTACCTATTGGCTCTTTTGTGTGACTGCCAAAGGAATTCTGTATAAACCCCAGGTATCTGGGCCATGTGGTAAAGAACATGAGTTTTATCACAGACATTATTTCCTCACATGAACGGTTTTAACAGAAGCATCATTATGTCACAGAATACAAGTGTTTTGTGCAGGGACTCCATTCTGGCTCAGAATTTAAGTTGGCATTTTATAGCAGACAGCTTTCTGCCAACATACTGTATGTACAATATTTCATAACCAAATTGAAGTATACTCACTCTATTAGAGAGGAAAGAGTTGCATGTAAGCAGTGGGATTTTACAGGAGAAATTTTGACCCCATTACACCTCTATTTACTAAAGACAAGGCTCATGCTCATTTGCAACAAGACAGGTGAAAGAAAGTGAAAAACGTCACAATCTCTGTATATTTTGTAATTCCAGAAAGCTCTGTCAAATGTTAGGGTTTAGGCTTCCCTACCTCTGCCTAAGAATATTTTGGAAGCACTGTAGATACATTATAGGTTACCCTATAGACGAAACACAACCAGCTGACGATTTCACAAGAGTGCACCTCAGAGTCAGAGGAGGAGAGGCGGCACTGCTGCTCCCCTGACTTTCTAACACCCGAGCCCCATCACCCCCACCAGCCATGCTTCACCCTCAGCACCTCGAATGAACAGCTCGTGCCTCTTGAATTTCCAATGCAAGAGCTTTTACCCTAAAGATGGATAAAGCGTGCATGCAGCCATACACGCTTGCCAAAGAACGGGGGATGTTGGGATGATGAGGGCAGGGAGGCGGACGTCTGTGTCTGTTGTAGCACTTCAGCCGGTATCTCCCCCCATCACCACTGCCCGCCCCACTCTCTCTTCCTGAGCCTTGTGTGTGGGGAAAGGCTGATTCTCCTTACAGTCTCTTCTGTGAGGATTTCATGGAACTGAAATGCTCATTTATTTTCTTTCCCATCCAAAATCCAGGACCCGTACAAAACCAGAAGGTAGATTCTCTCACTTCACTGGGTTTTTTTGAAGCTGACTGCTTTTCAGCATCGTTTCCTAAAGAAAAAGCATGCGTGCCGTCACTCTATCTATCAGCCTGCTCCTCCCTGGAAAATTTGAAGCTATATGCCAGTCGCAACTGCCTGCAACAGAGAAGTAGTTTCAGACCAATGGACTACAAAAGGTTTCAGGAAAAGCTTTCTCAGCCTTTAATAATGCCAAGTGAGAGTTAGTAACATGCTTTCCTAACCTCTTCTGTTAAAAGGACGTTAAGAAAGGACAATAGTGGTATCTATCTGTGTCTTCACCACAAGCTTGGGATCAACAGTTTTACAGAAGACAGAGATACCATCACCTCAGCAGTCTTCACGATGCCATGGTGGTACACGGAAAGGTTATAGATGCCAGCCTTTCTCATGGTAAACATCGATGGAAGACATATCTAAAGACAAAAATATTCCTATTTTTTTATTTTTTAAACTTTCAAGCTTTTCACATTTCTAAGTTGATCTACTTAACAAAATGGTATTGACTCTGCAATTTCAAATCAAAAGGCTGACAACAATGGAGAGGTAATAGGTATCAATAGCTTCCACTGGAGAACTATATGGGGCTACAAACAGCTTTTCCATGTGACTGAATGTAGCATTC
>NW_009222658.1:23714-26392 GCF_000690835.1 Fulmarus glacialis
AGACTCAGTACAACACAAGCCCTGCAGAAGAGAAAACATCATCTCTTCTTTCCCTGGAAAGTTTTAAAACACCAGTACTGTTTGCAGGGACTCTGCTCTGACAGCGCTTTAGGGGAAGGATGGAACCAGATGACTTCTCAGAGAAGCAGCAGGAACAAACAACTCCAGTAGGGATTTCGCAGTGGCTTGCCTGAAAAATACAGCCTCTCTGATCTTGCAAATGAATGGCAAAGTTCTTCAGCACTTCAAAAGGAGCAGTATCGGCTTTTCAGGGCTGTTTGCTTGGTGTATAAGTAAATGGGCTGCTTATTTGGGCAAGAGCACACACTACCAAGCAAGGTCAGAAGAGGTGAGGCGTTACTCACATCAAAACTGTGCAGCTTGACAACATGGCCAAGGAGTCAGGCACTGCACCACGTTGCCCACTTTTGCTCATAATCCTTCGAGCAGGTCAGCCAGGGCTGCATCTGCTGAGGGGAAAACAGAGACCATCACTGTTCATAGGCACACAAAAAGTGAGCTTTCAAAATGCTGTCAGCCAGTCCTCTGGTCACTTCACCAATGCAAACTGGAAAAATAAAGCCTAAAATTTGAACAGCACTTTTCACCATTAGGGTGCCAAGGCTTTCCACAAAGGACATTTTATTTGCCCAGGCAAACCCAACAGATCCCTGCCAAGCTCAGGGCTTGGTCACACATCAGCTGAGTGATCTGAGCCTTGTTTGCACCTGTGATGAGTTTTAGGGATCTTTTCTGATACTAGGTCAGAGATCAAATGTATTTACTTTCTCTTAACATTTTCAATCATATTGTGTTGCTTGAGAAGGAGAATTGTAAAGCTCAAGGCTATTGAGAGTTTTCTTTAAAAGGCTACAAGAACTGATCCTTTAACAGCCTGGCTGGAAAGAGGAGCCAGTAGAGCTATCCATACTGTGGCAGAAGTGCTACTGAATGTTCACTTCCACTTGGGGCAAGATAAAGCCACACTGAAAGACATCCAGGTTATTCCAAGTGACAAACTCATGAAAAAGATAGCAATCGGTCATAGACAGAAGGTCATGCCTCCGTTCTCTAAGAGGTTCCTACTCTTCCCGCACCAAAACAGCCAGGCAAGTAATTCACAGCACGGCAGCCGAGACAGCTCTCTGCAGAAATGCTAAATTTTTCACCGTTTGGGATTTCTGGGAAGAAAAGCCACTGCCAGCAGGAGACTCAGAATGGATGAATACAAACACTGCAACCAGCTGTTAGCCAACAATGAAAATCTTCTGACCTGTGTGAACAGCAGAGGGAAATAATCTTCCAGATGCTTTCTCGACACCGTCCCCATGACGCAACACACGGCTCAGGAGCCTGCATGGGCACTGCAGGAATGGCGAGTGGAGAGCTCTGAACACATCTAATTCAGAATTATCCTCCTAAATTTTTAAATCTATAATCTAAATCTGTGTCCCATATGAGATCATACAGATCTTGCCAATGGCTCAATTGTTCCCTCTCCTTACGTACACTTGCTAAAATTTCAGGGATAAGTAGGACGTATGCTTTGTTAAATAGGTCCTTGATCCTACCTCTGGTCTGACACCTTCAATGATGGTAGATCTGGGCTGTGCCTTTTCTACCCCCTTCAGGGCTTTCCACATGTGGCTTTGTTTTCTAATGCCAAGCACCTCCACACCAGTCACCAGAGAGTATGCTTTCTCACTTTAGATGTGGACATGCCCCAACCTACCCCCATCACATGCAGCTGACCCTGGGAAGGAGTCTGTCTCCCACATGATGAGAAAAAAGAATTCTGCAGTAAAGAGGAACAGAAGCGCTGCTTCTCTCTGTACTACTTCAGGCACAGCCTCAGATTATCCACCTCTGTGATATAAAAATGTGTCATCCCAGTATCATACTGTCTCAGGATATTTTCCTTCAAATACTGAAAATGACTTCTCAGACTCCAAAAGGACATCAAACAGCTGGGCAAAGACACTCAAGACACTTTCCATCATCCGTGCAGGGACAAGAATAGACAAAACCAAGCATATTTTTGGTGGACTGCTCCGGAACAGCGATTAATACGTTGCTACGTCGGCTAGCAGAGGCAGCCAGGAAAGTCCACTTGCCAGAGTTCTGTTAACAGCTTTGAGAGAGTCTCGTGTTGTGTCTGGTATTAGGCTCTCCATACTGAGTCATACGAGCTTATTATTTTAGCAAGACGCTTGAAATTTATAGCACCTTTTTTTTGCTCATTGTGAGGCTCAGATTTTCCTTCATGTTACTCTTCTACTTTGCTACCTCTGACATTGTGAAGCTGAGCACCCCACCTACAAGCCCAAGGAGCCCAAGTCTGCTCTCCTGGAGTCCAGGGCTTTCTCTCTGTCACTTGCCTTCCTCACACCCCCTTTCACATCAGCCACCACGCTGACTGCCTCACCCCTGGTTTTATGCCCTGTTGGGAGAGTTTCTGGTCTCTGGTGCTCCCTAGGCATCAGGTAGCCTCCTTCCCCTGCAGAGGACATGTATCCCGCTGTTTTGCGGTTCCCAGCTGTGGCTCGCTCCCCTCAGGCGTGCCGCCGCGCGTGCTGCGCACTCCTGCCTCCTGCGCTCTGCCCCACCGACACGCGTCCTGCCTTCCTGACCCCGCACGGAGGGGCTGCGCCACCTGCCAAATATTCCAAGTTAAAGGG
>NW_009222659.1:0-12505 GCF_000690835.1 Fulmarus glacialis
CCTTAATGATTCTATGATTCTATGAAGGACGTGAACAGAGCTAGCTAACCTGATTTGGCCAAGACAGACATACATGGCATTCATGGCATGCTTGAGTAAAAACCTCTGAAGCATCAGCTAATTTATGTCTTGGTGAGACTTAATGACAGTGGTAAGTGGCACTGGTAACACTCCTCAAACTAAGCCCTCTCAGCATGGGCTGTTTGAGTCTTGGTAGGATCTTGGCCTTCAAATGGCCAAATTGGCTCTGAAAAATCACATTCAAGACATCTACAGTTCATGTTATCACACAGTTACTGGGATACTCTTAAGAATGCCATTTTGGGCTGAGTTTACTACTTTAGTTAACCACTGAACATGTAGCCAGTTTTGTGGAAACTCCAGTATCCTTTATCTGTGTGTGTGAGAGAGGGATCAACTCTGTGGTAACAGCTGATGGATAATATGAACCGAGGTCAGGATTCCCAGTGCAGAAAAAGTCTGCATGACCCTTTTCCAAATGTCCCCTGAGAGCTGCGAGGTTCACAAATGCAATGGCATTGGTGAGGATGGGGAAATCAGCCATGGGTTGGACCAGAGAAGAAGTTCTGGAGTCATGATCTGGAAAGGTCATAAGCTCAACTGAGACAAAGAATTAAAGATCCCATTAACTGAAGCAGAAGTGTTGGAGCTGATTCTGACCCTCCTTTTTTTAAGCCTTCAGTAAGGCACTGGTAGATCTTGGACTTGGTGTATTTTTCACCATGCAATACAAGCACTTTCAATCCTCAGGCCACGAACTGTACCAGTCAGGAACAAATTAAGCAACAGGTCAACACAAAAAAAAAAGTAAGGTAAAAGACAAAAGTATTTATGCCTGACAGTAAAGGCAATAAGGTTTAAAGACAAAATATTGTTAAGAAACAGTGGTAATACTCAGAAAAGTAAGAGCATTAAAATCAACCAGAAAACAAGACTGAATAGCTAAGGCTGCCATTGACAAAGATACAACAAAACATGTCAATTCTTATGTATGAAAGAATGGATATAGGGCAAAAGTAATCAATTTCTATACCGGGCATGACACAAGCAAACCTTCATAGGACTGCTAAGGCTATGTCCATCACAGAGTGCATTTGGGCAATAACTCAATATAATGTTGCAATGAAATTTATTAATGACAGAAAGCTGGGGGACCTTGTCAATATAAAGCATTGTAATATCATACAAAAACTGGATGACCTTGAGGATTACAGCAACGAAAACAGATTAAATTCAACAGTAGAAATGCAAGGTCATGCACTTACGGACTAATAATATTTCTGCCAGAAGATGGGAGTGACAGCTGGAAATAACACAAAAGGAGAAATACTAGGACACAGTCATTGATCACAAAGTGACTGTAAGGTCTAAAACTGACACTGCTAGGAAAATAAGCACATGTAAACTTAGAAAGTTTCAAGAGCAATTTTAGAGAGAAATAAGGAAATACTATTCTACAAAGCCATAGTGAGGTCTCATGTGGAGTTATATACACCTTTGACCAAACATTTTCTAGAAAGATTCATTCAAGCAGGAACAGGCAGAGAGAGCGGGCCTTGCTGGAGAACAAAAAAATTATCTTACAAAGGAGAAATGCTGCATAAGGCAGTGTCATACAGAGATACCCAGTTCAGGTACCAGAAATAGTTTAGGCATGTTATTAGAACATTCTGTTCACGGTAGTTACCCACACACAGAGAAAAGATATATGGTAAGGTAATTCGGCTTGCTTAGGCTAAAAAAATGAAGGGATGGAACATCTCCTGAGATGTAGAAAAGAACTATAGCAAATACGTAAGAAAGAAGACACAGAGAAAACCTAGTTACGCTATGTTACAGTGTTGACACACACAAAAAAATAAGCACGTCCAAAAAGACCACCACAACAACAACAAAAAAGTAATAAAATTATTTAGCCAGAAAGCTACAAAAGAGTTTCTTACAGTTTGATTAACAAAGATCTGGAGTAGCAATGGCAGCACTGCTTCATTTTGGTGCCACACAAATGGTCTTTCAAAAATGTGTTCAAAATGTACACATTTTGTTAGCCTGTTCAAACCCCATCAAGGCCAAAGAGATCTGTCAACCTTACGGAATACACACGTAAGTCTCAAAAATCTACTTTATCTGTTCTGAATGATGACACACAAAGAGACCAAAGAAGTAAAATTTTCATGTGTGGAGATTAAAGGGGGTCGCCTTTTTAACTTTTCCAATTTAATAACAGATTTAAAGAGCCCCCGTAACAGCCAAATTAAGCCATAAACATAAAACACTTGTGTTCTAAAGATTTGTTTTCCTTTTGAAATATTTACAACATGTATCTGAAGAGGGAAGGGGAAGAGAAAGTTACTCACAGCAGTTGACAGCCGAGATGCCAAGGTCATTTCCAAATTTCCTTTCAGACCAAGAAGTGCAGGAACCAAGATAAAAACTTCAGTAACATTCTTGAACACATCCCAGTGCTATTTAAAGGATACAGTGGGAAAAATTCAATTGAAAAATTCTCTCTCTGCAAAGTATTCAAAAAATTCTGTAACTCATAACATAAGCCTCTAAAAAAATCAATATTTTTATATTAGACCTACAAGTTTAAAGCCAGAACTGTTATCTATCTAGATAAAATAGATTTATGACTGCATACTACTACTTCAAAGATGAGAATACTAAAAGTAAGAGATATAAAACTTGGCCTTAAAACAAACCTAGTTAAAAAAAGATGTCATTAATTTGAAGGGTTTTTTTTTTTTATGACTTTAAAATAGTACCAGGTGCTATGACTGCTCTCGAAT
This sequence comes from Fulmarus glacialis, assembly GCF_000690835.1. NCBI lineage: Eukaryota > Metazoa > Chordata > Aves > Procellariiformes > Procellariidae > Fulmarus > Fulmarus glacialis. Next base: position 2,814 of record NW_009222659.1, read on the forward strand.
TCTGCTCTTAATTTACAATAATATTTTCATCTTTTCCCTTCCAACTGTGTAGAAATCTCACATAAAAACAGCGAGGAATTAGTTGTCAAATGGACAGGGCCTGTAAATGAAAAAAGCTTCTTTTAATTCTTTTACTTCTAAGTGTGAAATTTAGAAGAGTGCAGTTTTCCAAAACCCAGATTTTATAAGGCAAAGACAAACTCTCCCATAATCTTTTGTGTGTGCTGAGTTCTCAGCACAGAAATGCTGTGCTACTTTATCTGTCAATCCATGTATTGAATTTGTAATCATCACCTTTAACTAAATTAAAATAACAAAATTGTAAATTGTCTTTTTATTCAGGGATTTGCAATGATTTAAACTATTAATTTTAAAAATGATTCAATTCTCAAATGTAAACAAGATCTGAGAATTTCCTATATGTGAAGTTACATATGTATTTACTACTGGGAAAGAATAGCCATGAAATGTTTGTAAAAAAACAAGCTTAGAATGCTTTGCTGTCTTCAAGTTTTCATTTTCAAAACACGTTCTGTCACATTTCAATATCCTGCTGATATCACATTTATTTCATAGGAAACTGTTACTTTTAACTCCACTGAAATGCTGATGACATTTACAACTGCGTTAAGCTAGAAACCAGTCCTAAAAGTATTCCATGTCAGTAGGGTTTTAGGATATAATACTCCAAAAAGGTTTTAAAAATATTATTAAACTTAAATCTTAAAATTCAGAGAATTTTATCTTAATCCTGAATAACTACCATCAGTTAAGTCTGCAATCACAAACCAAGATAATCTGGCTTCTCTGGACCTAATACAATTATATTTCAAGGTGGACATGACTTCGCAGCCCTGTTCACAGTACTCACGTTTGTAATTCTGAGTGTTCAGTTTACCTAATGTTATATAAAAAAGTCACTTACATACACCTGAATATTCAAAAAAGCTCTCAATCACTTCATATGATTTTCATATAACATATGAATGTAATGCACATTTTCGTATACCATATGCATCATCATGGACCAAATCTACAAAGTATTTCAGAAATTGCATAGACTTGGAGCATACAAGGAGATGAGATAATGCAATAAATTCTTCTAATCTTTTTAAACTCCTGTGTATTGCGACATCACGGTTAACTACAACTTGCACTTGACTACGTACACATTTACTAGTGTCAACAGAATTTTGCATCATTACTGTGTTTCTATCCTTAGTTAAAGCAGAAGGTAACAGTTTTATTCACCAGCTCATTGTGGCTAAGTGACAACACTTAGCAAGACTTGAATGACTCCAAATTAAACACTGGAACTGTTTAAGATGAGGTTTGGGGGAAAGGAGTTCATAGTAGCAGAACCATACACAGACCTAATTACTCCTCAATATTGTAAACATCTACAATATCACGTTAGAATTATAAACGCCACAGACTACCTGTTAAAAAAAAAAAATCTTCCAAAGCAAATACCAACCTGCACAATATCCAAAACCATGCCAGCAGAAACTGTTCCAAATCCTGCTAGCAAAAAAGGAACAAGTATCTGTAATGCCATAATACTACTAGATTCTTTGGGTTGTTTTCTGCTCCCTTCCACAATGATATCTTCATTACTGTCACTAGATAGGTTGTCTTCCTGCAACATGGCATCTGTTTCTGAAGTGTCCATACCATCACAGTAATTATAACTGGTAAAATCATCATATTTAGGGCTACAGCTAGATGGGCTGTGTCCATTACTACCATGAAAACTTGGTTCTGAGAAGTGATGGTACTCTGTGCGTTGTTCAGACTTAACATTAAAATTGTGTCCTGCCTGTTGTAATCCATCTTGCCAGACACCATTCACTTTTTTGTGTCTTTCATCCTGGTTTATTTGGTAAACAACAGGAACCATACTCAAAAGCAGTCTCAAAAATTTATCGGACTGAATTGTATTAAGATTTATGGTCCAGTTTACAAAACCTTCTCTGTCATGAACTTTGCTATTTGTTCTGGAGATTGTAGATCTGCCTTTACAGTTAGTCATAGTGCTACAGAAGTACAGGTTGAAAAGCACTTTGTTCTTCAGACGTCAGTGAAGAAATCTTGTAGATGAGTCATCAAGTGCCACACTCGATGATTTTAAAACAGATAAACCAAAATGATCCTTTTTTGCATGCAAAAATGTTTTTTCATTGATCTCAGATCTTCAACAATTCCATAAGCAAGACTGGATCTGCAAAAAAGTAAAAAGTATATATTCAAGCTTTAAAATAAATCTACAGAAGACACAAGATACTGGTTTAAATTTTCAGATCACCCCGTATCTTTCCAAAGCAAGTATTTGTAGAAATGCCAATCTCCTCCAACATTCAACTGCCTAAGTTGAAAGAAATTAGAAGGTAAAAAGGGAAAGTTGGTGGGTGAGGAAGTTTCACAAATCGGGGTACTTTCCAGTGAAAGAAAGAGACAGCAACGTGGACTGTAAGTGAATTGGTGAGGGCCTAGCTTTTGCCTTTTTAAAGCCCAAAAAGTCAAAATCTTCAGGCAGATACTGTCTGTAGCCCTAGATTTCCAGTAGCCTTGAGAGCAGTAGGTCCCCAGAGAAACGTCCTTCTGCAAGGTGCAAGGGTATGGACAAATGGAACCCACATGATGCACTGTGGGGCCACTGTTGTTCCTCCCACTTTATGCTAATGGAAAGGAGCACGGAAAAAACAGGGAAAAAAACCCCTAACTTTCAAAACACTATCAGAGGTGGCAAGCCGGAAGCAATATTCTGGGTAGCAAAGGCCTTATGTGTTGACGGTCCCTACCCTCCATCCCTTTAAAAAGATGACAAACCGATATTGGTATGTACGATTCAAAAGCATGCTATTTTAAAATCACAGTAACTGAATTTTCTCTGAAGCAAGCATACAAATTGTGTTAAATATAAAGACCTCCTGTATACATAGTAAAACTGGACATTTTTTCATAAAATACTACAATATCAAGGAAAGGAGACAGTAATGAAATTCAGACCAATTAGTCTAAAATAGTTTAAATTAGTCTAATTTAAAAATAAATCTGCAGTACTATATTCATAAATATGGCATATTAAAATTTAATTAAAATTAGAAAAAATGTTAGGAGTTAGCATAATTAAAATAAAGATATTAAAATTCTGATTTTAATTTAATTTTGCATGAGGTTTAGGTTGCAGATATTTCCTGAAAGACAGGTTATTCTGATGTCTGGTAACCACTAAAATGTAAAATGTAATTATTTGATCAATATTAACTCTTGACGTGGTCAGTTTGTTTTGCTTTCTGCAAATCGTGCAAATACAATATATCTTTTATGTTTAATGTGATTTAATGTGCATTTATTTCTACTTTGAAATTTCCATTATGGTAGAAAATTAAACAATTAATTATAATATATATATTATATATAGCCTCAAGTCATTTGACATTTCCTCCATCAGAAGCCACTTTACCTTCCTCTTCTTCAGTTTTCATGTTGTGATAATAGTTATGGTAATTTACGAAAAGAACAACAGTTTTCATTTGACTTGAAGATTTGTTGACTTTGGTATTTATTACTAGACTCCATGAATACAGGTAAACGATTGTCAAAAACAAAGAAACAAAGGCCAGGCAGACCACACCAGCATGATGTGGGATAACACAATTCCACAAGCTCAATTTCCACACTGTATCTGTGCAAAGCTGGGAAAACATAGTTTTACAGACTGCAGGAAATAAAAATAGTTTAGGCTTAGAGGATTTTTAATGTATTTTTCCTGAGAAAACAAGGCTCCTAAGATCATATCATTTATGTTATGATCCCTATACTTCCCCTCCCTCCATTTCAATGTTTTTAAGTCATCCAATATTTCTGGAGCAATTTCAGATAGATTTGACAGAGAGTAGAGATGTCAAAGCTTTTAGTAACTAACGGCCTTATAAGAGACCTAAATTTGTACCCTTGCCGTAAGGCATCTTCAAACATTAGTTAGGATAATTCACTCATATATGGCCACAGCAAGTCCACTTCAAAAGTCCCGCTGGTCACAGAATTACTTATTTTGTTTTTGTGAGTGAAGAGACGACTCAGACGCAACATGAAGATTTTCCCTCTATCAATGGCTTCATCCAAGGGAGCTCTGACCAAGAAACAAATATTTTAAAAATTACAATGGAGTTTATAACTTGATTTAGAAAGAAGTCAAGTTTTGCAAGAAAAAGCAATCTTTTATCCACAAGGCCAGCAGAGGAATTTAAGTAATCAAGACTCCTGCAATATCTTTTGCCGCTCTGTAGAGGATTGTGCTACGTTGAACCTTTTAGCTTAAGTGCATAAAAACTCCTAGGCCACAATTCTGGTTTCCACACACTTTAATTAGGAGTAACAAAACAACTTTTGCTGCTATCCCAGAGGAGCTCTAACCACAGGCCAAAATGGTGCTCTGTTAAGTGCTACAGAAAGACAGAAAAAGAGGAGGTAATTTTGTTTCTTCCTGGCCCAAAGGTGGCATTATCTAAGTAAAAGAAACAGTACATTAAAAAAAAGACAAGCAGAAGCAGATGTATCATTAAACTAGCAAACTAACTATTATCAACTTCTATGACAACAGCAAAGAGCTTTATAGAAGGATTAAGAGGAATACAAGAGAAGAGAAGTTAATGGAAGTTGAGGAAAATTAAAATTTCAGGTAGGGTATAGCCTAGGGTGCTGAAGGTTGCCAACTGATTTATGAGGATGCGAAGTGGCACGCAACTTATGAAGCTTGCAGAGGGAAAACTTTGGATCACTTTAGCTGGCTGAGTTTCGGCTGGTCACAAGAAACGTTATGACAGAATTCAAGAACGGGATGTAGAATTAAAATGTAAAAGTGTTTGTGATGAAAGACACGTACTTAGACCCACAGCAATCTCACTGTTTTTTTTGGGGGGTGGTGGGTTTTTTTGGGGAGAGGTGGAGGAGTAACAAATGAAGGATTTTATTTCACTCACGGGGAAATACATTGAGAAAATTTCCCAATAGTTTAACAAGGCAGAGTCTGGCTCTCATAGTGGTTTCTCCAATATGTCCTCCAGTCACATCACCAGAGTGCTAGACCAGTGACTCATGGAAATTATTCATTGTTCTGGAACTCTGGCCAAAAATATTTGGGTTAATTATCCATATTTTTCTAACATATGGACTTTTTTCCTTTTAAATTTTTACTATCTTTTTTTTAAGAAACAAATCTTTTGGAAATATTGCGGTTTCATTTAATATGAGAAAGTGTTTAACAAATAGAAATGGCACTTAAAAGAAAAAAAAAAGAGGAACAGAAAAATAATTTGGTCAACTAGCAAGTTACAAAGGGAGGAAGAGGTTGGCATGGATGGCTAACAGTTGAAATAGTACAAAGCAGTTTGGGTGACAGTAATTTATGTTTTTCCTACCAAAAAGACTTGGAAAGACAAAAAGTGAGCTAATGGTAAGTGCTGAAAAATGAGAATTTAAGAAGACAAACTGAAAAATATACTATACAGTGAAGAGTAATCACTTTCTCAGAGCATACAGAGAGGAGATAACTATGAAGCCTTCTGAATGTAACTATTCATTTCTAAAAACCTGTTCCAACAAAGATAATTTTCCAAATGTCACCTGATGCAATAATTTTATCCCGAGTTATGGGATGCTAATATTGCTGTACTTTTAGGGGTTTTTTTTGTACCTATAAAATGCAGCAAACCATCTAAGGAGCAATATGATCTCAGGGACAAGAACTCCCTAAGAAGCTTGACAAGAACAATGCCAATTTTATTGTGTTGTCCAGAAAAGATACAGCCAGCTATAGAAGCAAGCTCTACTTGAGTAACTCATATGAGGAAAAGGAGGTAAAAATCTCAAAAATCCCATCCCCAGTTTCTGTAGGATGAGGAGATAAGTGAATCTGGTTTCTTGCCATATAATCAGGAGGTTACAGAGAAAGGTGAAGTACTAAAAAAAGGAAAAGAGAGAGAAAAGATCCTTTGAGAAACCAGGAAGCAGCCTCAAATTTATCCTACCTGGCATGTTATATATGAAATGAAAGGACACCTTGTCTTTGTCCCTACAAGCAAAATAATGAGCTATATCCAGACTATGAATATAATAATTTCCACTTCTTTATTGCTTCCTAAGTACCTACTCTTAATAGTTTCTTCTTTTCCTTCATACATTTTATAACACATAACAATTACTGTGTATTGTTCACTTCCCTTTCTCAGTCTCCTGCAAACACACACAAGCATAAACAAATAGTCCTGCAAACATACACAAATAGGAAATACAGCCATACCCTGCTGTTTGCTGAAGACCTGTTCCTGAAAAGTGAGACACTTAGCAATCCAATGGATAACAAACCAATTTTCCCCATAAGAATTAATACAATTGATGCATACAGGCATTTAAAAAATACAGACAGAGACAGTATACACTATGTGGAAAATGGACAGGGAGAAGCAGATGATGTGGAAAATAGACAGGACCATGAGCTGGAAGAGATGCTGACTTTCGGAAATGGATAGCTGCTTTAGAAAAATCTCAGATACTTCAGCTATGAAACCGAACACCCGATCATTATCACATTTTTCCATCCTTCACCCTTGATTGGCTTGATTGGTCTTGATTCATCTGAGGAAGATGACAAGGAAAATGTAACTGTTCAGGAAGAGGCAGCAAAAACGCTCTTCATTATTACCCAAATGAATTGCCAACATTGCTTCAGACACACTCATGATTCAGTTCTCAAGAGCATGGGAAGGAGATGCTTCTTCCATACTTTCCTAAGGTCTGAAGAACATCCAGCACTAGCAGGATTAAGGGACTGGATTCTACAGCTAAATTTGATCATTTAGTGATTAGACTGCTGATAATTTATTTAAAGCATGAAAACAATTAGTAATTAAATCACCGTGCTTTTTTAAGTACCTTCAGAAAAAGGGGAAGGGGGAAGAGTGGTGAATCGAGTATGAAACTTTTGTAGAGTCAACATTATGACAGGCTAAAACAAATATTTATCAAAGTCTAAGCCTAGGAAAATTAATTTCTTTCAGAGTTTAGCTAACAAGGCTAAAAAATAACACTTATCTAAATGATACTGAGGGCTTTCACAGGATCTAAATCTAATCACACCATAGCCAAAACCCATTTTTCCTACAAGCTGCAAACATTTCTTACAGGTAATCTTTTAAAGCAAGAATAAGTTCTACGTTGCACTTCTAAGTAGTCTACAATGAAACACAATAGCTTAAACATACCTGCCTGAGAAACACCTCTTAGTACAAGAACGAGCCTTGGAAAGGGATACTCAGGAAATTAATATGAAACATTAATGAAATACTGAGCTTTAATATTTTGCCATAATAAGCAAAGATGAAGCTGGATTCTTTACTGGCTTCAAAGGTGAAGCCAGATTATTTTCAGTGAAAGAATGAGAGGTAGTGGGCACAAATTGAAACACAGGAAATTCCATTTAAACATAAGAAAAAGCTTTGTTTTACCGAGAGGGTGGTTGAACACTGGTCCAAACAGGTTATGGGCTCTCCATCCATGGTGATATTTGAAACCCAACTGGACATGGCCCTAAGCAGTCTGCTCTGCTTGACCCTACATTGAGCAGAGACGGTTGACTAGACCATTTCCAGAGATCCCTTCCGACCTCAACAATTCTGAGATTCTGTGAAGTTTGAAATGTGAGGTTTTGGGGGACTCTTTTAAGTTCAGGATAATATTTACACACGTGATACAGGGATCTACATGGCGTCTTCTCCACTATTCTGTCCTGCATACATAGAAATTCCCAGTATCACACTGACTTCCTTATCACAGCTGTGGCTACTCATTTACATCATTGTATCCCAGTGAACACAGCAGAAAGTGAAAGCTACATCGTATCACCACAGCACATATAGAGAGTAGACAAACAGACTGTATTATCATTAACCATTTTGTAGAATCCAGAACCCAAGGTGGTGCGCTGGACTAAGATTATTTATACCAGATACTTAATGTTTAAAGACTGGAAAACATGCTGAAAATTAACAAATGTTGCATGCAAAGCAGATATATGGGCATTACATACCATTTCTTAAATATTATGCAGTAAACCGGTTAACATGGTGTTTATTGTATGGCAGTTGTAGATTAAATCAATAGCAAAAGAAACAAAATAAAAAATAATGAGAAGAAAAAACAGATTAAAGAACCTCCAGATGCCTTCTTGAATATAAGACGCTGAAAGAGCTGCCAGCCTCAGGCTCCGTTTTCAGACAAGTTTGAGACTGCTGCATTCCACTTCCTGAACATGGCAGCTTTTGATTTTGGCCCCAAGGAAGAGAATGGCAGCTGTCGGCAAAAGATTTGGTTTGCCTCTGCACTTTTAAGGCAACTCAATTAGAAGAGACCAAACCAGAGCCAGAAACAAGGTAGCAAGGCTGTGAAACGTGGCCAGGTTGTAAAATCGCCCAAATGGAATACCAACACAAAAAATACCAGGCAAATCACTTCCAACCCATCAAAAGCAGATGGGAAAGTTTGAAACGTAAGAGATACCGCAGTCCTATAGATTAAGTAACCAATAGGTACTTACCAGGATGAGTCCTAACTATACTATTTGGGATCCTGATTACAGGTTTCTGCTGTCATCACCAAGGAGGGATGAATTGCTTATTAACTCAGGCACTTAGGATACAGACTTCACATTGGGTTTTGTGGATAATATCCTAAGGTATTTGAAAAGAAAATGATACACTGTTATTTTTCCTTCTGAAGTGTCTACTAGTCATACTGTAGTATTTATGGTTCCAGTTTCACAATCTCTTTAAGGCAGTATATGTAGGGAATGCTGCCAAAACGGGTCTTCCCACCTGCTTCATCTTTTTACCAGCATTATTGAACTGGTAAAGTGAGGATAACTTAGGATGTCTACTAAAGCCTGCTAGGACTCTACCTCGAAAAGATATATAAGCAGACTTTTTTCAGGTATTTATGTTTTGTTCCTGACACTAAGACTAAACACTTACTTAATTTTATATGTTCCATTTATCAGAGCCTGGCTAATGTAGTGTGGTCTATAATCTAGGATCAAATGTGAGTGAAGAAGACACACATCTGCAACCTGGACAGCGGGGCAGAGAGGGGGGAATTATAATGTTCACTGGAATTAAAGAAAGAGACACAGCTACAACTTGAGCTGAATTGAAAATTAATGACAAAGTAAAGTAGAGTAAATCACAAAAAGCCTCTATGTTTTGGCAGAAAAGTATGGAAAGAGCATAAATGTACCATCACATCTTAATTACAACACTTGTAAACAAAAAAAGATGACCGTTGAAGTCTGTGTGCATGCTGTTCGGGTACAGGTTCCATGCTTGTCTAGCAACTGCACCCGCGGTGGCAGATTCTGGCATATTTTTATAGGTGCAAAGGTGGGAACAGAAATGCAAGCACGGAGGAATGTAAAGAGTGCCAGGGAATAAGGGCCACTGGAAATGTTGGGCAGATCTTGTGCACGCACAGAGAAACCAAAGAAAAGGCTCATTGTCCAGGCTACCTGGAGCAGTGCATAATTACGCGCACATGATGAGAAGAGCTGCGGGGGTTTGAGGAGCGCAGGGTACCGCGGCGCGGGCGGCCTTAACGCCCTTCAGCATCCGCGGGCCGGGCGCAGGACACCCGGACAGGCC
>NW_009222660.1:0-3531 GCF_000690835.1 Fulmarus glacialis
CCGCCCTCTCGGGGGAAGAGGCGGAGAGGCCGCCCTCTCCCAGCGTGGCCCCGGTTCGGGCAGCCCGCGTTGCCGGGCCCGGCTTCTCCTCGGGTAAGTGCTCGGTGTGGGGGGTAACACAGCTAAGGCTCCGTGTGCCTGGAGAGCTGCACGGTCCGTGATATGAGCAGGTCAGGGCTCTCGGCACCCTCCGGAGCCTGGCCCTGGGGCTCTGCGGGTGGGAGGCCCCTCTGGAAACTGTTCTTTTATCGAACTGACTTCTGTCAGGAACTGAAAAATTACTTTTTCAATCTGCAGTCAAAATCAAGAAGTAAATGTACCTCTTTAAAAGGTAAATGTCAGCTCTTCTCTCAGAGACAGGTTTGTAGTTGTGGAGGCCTGTTCAGAGGGACCTTGCAGTTCCTCCTTGGGAAGAGCCGGGGAGCAAGGGCAGGAAGCGCATCCAAGTGTGCTACGACTGAGTGGTAATACAGGCTGGGTTTCAGAAAACTGTGCTGAGCATCTCTCCTATGAGGAGAGGCTGAGACCTGGGGCTGTTCAGCCTGTAGCAGGGAGGGCTCAGGGGGGATCTTGTTAATATGTATAAATACCTGAAGGAAGGGTATAAGGAAGGGAGAGCCAGGTTCTTTTCAGTGGTGCCCAGTGATGGGACCAGAGGCAATGGGCACAAACTGGAACACAGGAAGCTCCATCTGAACCTCAGGAAACACTTTTTTCACTATGAGGGTGACTGAGTGCTGGAGCAGGGTACCCAGAGAGGTTACAGAATCTCCATTCTTAGAGATATTCAAAAGCCATCTGGACATAGTCCTGGGCAACTGGCTCTAGGTGGCCCTGCTGGAGCAGGGGGTTTGGACCAGATGACCTCCAGAGGTCCCTTTCACCTCAACCTTTCTGTGATCCCTTTACCTGGAAGTCCTTGGGTAACAGTCTTAGCTGTGCAGGCAAGCAAGCTAGGTCATAAAGGCCAGGAGGCATTTAAAATCCAGGACCTCTAGCCTTTTTGTGATACACTGACATGCTTACTTCTGTCACTAGGGAGCAAGCCTGTAAGATGCAAGACCAACAACAAAATCATGGCAACATCTGGTGGAACTGGTCGCTCTCCCCTCAGCATCCTACAAGATGATAATTCCCCCAGTGCTCCAGTCCCTCGCCAGGTAAAGCTTAGTGAGTCATGCTGTGGGAGGGAGAATGGACTAAAAAAAGAAAAAAAAAAAAAAAAAAAAAAAAAAAACAAAAAAACCAAACCCAAATGCTTCAATTTCTGTGATTGGTAGGGCCCCAGTTTGGAACTGTGGCCTCCCAGGCCAGTAGAGCCTGGTGACTTCATAAGTATTTTTCTGTGGGTCAGTCTTGTCCCTAGATGCCTCCAAATCTTATTCAATGTCTGTATCTTTGGCCTTACCATGATATTGGCCATTTCAGTGCATCCTTTCTCCTTAGGCTGTAGAAAGAAGTCTGTCGCTCTTAGACCTCTCAGAAGAGAGCCAAAGTTTGAATGGCCTGAAAATGGGCTACGTGTTCCACTGAGAAGTAATTAACCCTCAATTAACTTGTGTTTTACACTGTTTGGGGGTGTTTTTTATTTCTCTAGGGTAAGAGGCACGTGTTGGGAGAGAATCTTGGGGAGAAGAAGGAAGTAACAGTGGATCTGAGCAGGAGCCTCAAATCTGAGAACTGTGCTTGGAGTGACTTGAACAAAGAGAACCAACAATGTCCTTTTGTGGAGAACTAGAGATTTCCTTTTCCAGGGTCTTGCTGTAATTTGCTCCTATGTTTTGAGAGTCTTCTAGGGGTGAGAAATCCTGCAATAGACTGAAACTCCAGATTTGTGGTCACTCTTCTTACCTATCCCTATTGGGGAAAGGGCACACTCTCCTAGCTTTGCATGTCTTATGTACAGTACAGACTTTGACTCTTCTGTTGTATATCAGCTGTATTGACTCACTGTAGAGTTCTTATCTGTAGCAAATAAATTTGTATTAAACCTTTGACAGTAGGAGTCCCTTGCTTGCCCAGTACAATGTTTTCTTTGGGTCAAGGATTCAGGAACAAATAGTTCAGCCTTCCATTAGCCCTAAAATTCAGCTCTGTCCCCTGCCTGTAATATGCCACCATAGAGCTGTGCTGAGAAGGGTCTAACCTTGAACCCATGTGCTGCAGAGGGGGCTGGGGATTGGCAGCTCTGCAGGAGACTGAAGTATCTAGCGTAATTTACGGAGTTCTGCTGTACCTAGTCTGACCTGAAACTAACACACACAAAGGACTATAGCCAATTGTGTGGGTGCAGCACGAGGGTGAAATCCAAAATAGGATAAGATAGTACTGTGCATTAATATCTTGACCTTCTGTGGATAAGTCGCTACACCTTGTTGACCTTCAACTCTCCCTAGCAGAGCCTTGGGACCCCAGGATGTGGCTATGAGCCAACAAGTGGAATAGGGGCTGAATATAATGGCTATGTCCTGTAGTTGAGCTCATATCTCCAAGTTTTGTAAGGATGCATTTTCAGTTCTATCCCAAATCTATGGCAGCAAGCCTTGGGACTAACAGCCTCTTCTCAACTAAAACATAGGTGAGGAACACCCTCCCCTGGGGACTCTGAGATAGAGCAAGGCCTGTGGATGAGATGTTCTCTGGATGGTGTCAGTAGGCAGCATTCACAGGAGAAAAGTTATGCAGTAGCTCATTGCCATGCTGGAAAGAACACAGCCTGCAGTGCTTATGTGAGCTTTCTTTATTAGCCTGGGCTATGATGAACTATAACAGACTTGAAAACAGGGGCTGATGGCTACTGGTTAGACAGGGTCACCACACAATGCAGAAGTGAGGCAAAAAGAGAAGGGACAGCAAGAAGCAGACAATAAATAGGAATAAATATAATATTCCTTGGTATTCTGGCAGGTCTGAAGACTACCTTTCCCCCATTAATGCATAGATAAGACTTGAGCTAAGTCTTCCCCAATGGAAAATGAGCCCAATTTATACTACCTTTTTGTTTCACGTTGCATGATAGAAATCTCAAACCTAGTACATCTCTGAGGCTGTCTGCAAGGATATAGGACAGCTGCACAGAGAAGCTAGGTAGAGTTAAATCAGGGACAGAGCTTAGCCTGGGACAGAGGTGTTGCATGAGGGGTCCTCTGAAGGATGGGTGTCAATGCATGAGGAGTCCTCTGAAGGATGGGTGTCAATGTGGGTAGAGGTGTTTGAAGGAAGATATGGGGTGTCTGAACTGTACTGTAAAGTCCTGAGACATAATGAACAGTGTTTTGCAGGTCTTCAAGCCTGCACAAGGCTGGAAACTGCTGGGCCTGTTTAGAGGTTTAGAGAGAAGGGCCCATGTGTGTGCTCCTGCTCCCCAGCTCCCCCTCCCCAACCTCTCCTTTCCCTTTCACTCTGGGAGACCCCTACAAGTGACCTGTGTCTAGAGACAAGCGGGAGTGGTAGGTAGGCGTTTCTGTTGTGCTCAGCTGACAATGCTGTTTGCATGGTCTTGGGCTGTGGGCCATGCTTCTGCTGCTCTTT
>NW_009222660.1:3562-21755 GCF_000690835.1 Fulmarus glacialis
AGGTCCAAATCTTGAGGAAGCTGCCCCAGGAGCCGGTGGCAACGGCCATGCCATCTGCCGTCACCCCCAGGCAGCTCACTCTGTTGTCATGGCCAGAAAGGATTCCTATGGGGGGAAAGAAGAGAGGTCAGGAAAAGAAGTGCGGCCTGGGAGAGATGAAGGGGTTGACCACGCTGAGGACGCTCATCGTAGGCTGTGTACCTACACAACGTGTTACAATCAGTACGTGGCTAATAAGAACAAACATGCAGAAGAACATTTGTGTGTGACATACAACCACCACCCATGGGACTGGCCAAAGAACAATGTTCTTGGGAAGGTCTGGCTAGATGAATCCTCATACAACTGCTTTCACCCTGGAGCAATGGTAGGAGTAAGAAAGGATGGCGTCCTTGATAAGACTGAGAAATAGCAATGCCGTTGGTGGGTTGCATTATAAATTTTCAGAGGCTAGGGGCCACATCTGAAAGAAAAGTGGCACTTGGGTGTATTCTGTGTATGAGCATCACAGAGTATCCAAAGATGTTGGATGGAAGCCCAGGTCCATGCCCAGCTCAGTGCCTGGCCACCAAGAGGCACTGTGAGTAGCTGGAACTGGCAAACAGCAGAGGCTAGGAGAAAGTAGGAAATACTACTGGTGCTTGTGAGCAGTTTTAGCTAATAGGAACCTTAATGCTCTTTTCCCCCTTGAAACAATGTTGTTTAAAATCTTGACTTCCTTAACATTAAAAACAATACTTCTACATAGAAGGTAGTTGTACTACTTATGGTGTGCTCCTTAAGTGCAAGGAAGCTTTGTTGGGTTTCAGTCAATATAGGATGTGTCCCTTTTAGAAAAAATAAGGGCCTTTTCCTTGCCTGGATAGGGACAGAAGACCTTGCAGGGAATGAAAGAGGGACCTCCAGGAGCCACTCACCCACACGCTCTGCTTTTAGGGAGTCCCAGATGTTGCAGTTGAAGTCATCATATCCAGCAAGCAAGAGACGCCCACTGCGGGAGAAGGCGACTGATGTGATTCCGCAGATGATGCTCTCATGAGAGTACACTATGAGCTCCTGGTCTGCCCGGAGGTCAAAGAGACGGCAAGTGGCATCATCTGAGCCGGTGCAGATGGCTTCACCGTTAGGGAAGAACTGAGGAGGGCACACACCAGATTTTAATCAGGCTGTGCCTTACACATTTCCTTGACATCTTCGCCTCCCTGCTGACCACCAGGAAGCCACAGAGGCAGGAAAACCCAGTGGGACAAGACACTGGATTGTAAAAGTTGAGGGTGAGACTGATGCTTCTCCTTAGACCAAGTAGTCCCCTTCCACTTCAAGAAAGCCAAAGACCTAGGGGCTAGAGCTATTGCAAGATGTTCCAGTGCTTGAGGAAGGATTATTGTCTCTTTAACTCTAGTTGTTAGTTCAGGGCTTGACAAGTGTCCACCCATTATCCCCCAGATGGGGTCTGGCATGATTCAGAGCTACGACAGCCTTCCTCTGTCTGATACTCATACCCCGACCTTCTCATACACACTCCTCTTCTGTGTCCTTGCTCTGAGGAGCAAAAAAGAGCTCCTCAGGAGCAGGTGTGGCAGAAAACTGTATGGCTGGCAGGGTAGCCATGGGACAGGTGAGAAAGGCTGTACTAATTGAAGTCAGCGGAGGGTGGTTCAAGCAGCAGACATTGCAGGTAGCTGGCAGACTCATTTGATCTGCCAGAAAGGGATTAAACTGACAAGCTTTTTGTCCTGCCACATCTAGGGCTCTGGTTTGAATCCTTGCCTCTAAGGGGGATACTTGCCCCCAAATGTCTCACCTGCCTCCTGTGAAGATTCCATCTTCAGAAGATCTCCCTGTGATCCCAAGTTACCGCCTTTGCTGTCTGGAGCTGACCAAGACCCTCAGCTGATTTAGGTATTCCTGCTGCCTCACTTGTGTCTTGCGCCAGGGCTCCAGGAGCGTGCCTGAACTGTGGTTCCCAACAGCTGCTATGAGCAAAGCTGCGCCAGCACCCGTCTTAGGGTGCTGAGCTCCACAGATCATGGTGTGCTGGCTGAGTCCAAGCAGCGCTTTGAGAACGGCAGTCAGACCTAGATGCTTTGGTGCCCCGGTGCCTGGGAAGAAGCCAGCCTCCAAACTTCAGTGAACTCAGGCCCTCCTTGCTTTAGGCTGGATCACAGGGCCAAGGTCTCCTGAGACCCTTGCTGCCCACATGACTGTGACAGCTTCTTTCAACCTTGTCCCAAGACCCTATTTCAGAGCTGGTCCACCCTCCATTCTCCTTGCCTCCCCACCACCATGCAGACAGCATACATACGCAGATGGCGTTGATATCGGACTCGTGCCCTGAGAAGGTCTGACGGCAGGTGCCCTCCCGCACGTCCCACAGTTTGGCAGTAGCATCGCAGGCCCCAGAGATGAAGAGTTTGAAGTCTGGGGAGACGGCCAAGCTCATACAGTCTCCGGTGTGACCCAGGAACACAGTCTTCTGCTGCCCCGTCTCAATGTCCCAGAGCGCGCTGCGGGAGAGGAGAGAACTTCTCAGAGCCAACCCAGGCAGAGCAGAGCTACAGCTGAAGAGCTGTCCTACTCACAAACAAAAGGAGGGAAGCCATGGGCCTGGCTACAGCATGGGAAAACGGGTGAGACTATTGCTGGAGTCAGCTGTATGCAACAGGAGATATCTTCACAGATGTTGCTGGTCATACCTTTGCCAAAGCAGAGTTAGACTAAGGCTGGGGGTGTGTGAGGTTGACCGTATTCCCACAACTGCAACAGCTGAAGGGAATACTGAGAGGAGGTAAAAGGGACCCACAGGCAAACAGCTGAAAAAGGTCTGCTGTATCCACGCTGGTAGGATGCACGGACTGTGTTCACTGGGATCCCACACTACAGCCAGGTGAACAAGCCCCACGTAACCTTCATCTCTGATGGAAATGCCACATCCTGACTCGTCCTCTGTCAAGAGGTTCTTCCAAAGCAGGTGTTGGGATGGGGTGGGGGTGAATAAAGACTCGGCACTGCTCAGAGTCACAGCACAGAGAGACCTGAGAGCCAGGAACCAAAGGATCCAGGCACTGGCTTTGCAGGTGTCCATTGCACAGCGGGTAAGACTTGAGAAGTGGAGCGTGTATGTGGGCTTCACATAAAGTTACGATGTTTTGTGTCCGGGGATAAAGGACACTGTGCTTTGTGAGAGCTGACGACATAGTCCCTGCTGCTTCACCAATAGATCTGCATCTTGACCTGACCTCAGCCAGGAAAAGAAGCACCTGTTCTGCCAAGGGGGAAAAATGGATCTGGCTTCCTAAGGTGCTCTGCATGGCTTCCCTGTGTAGGAACAATTTGTCCTTAGATAGGGGACTGCTGCAGAGCAAAAGGACTGCATTTGCTCATGTGAGCTGTGCCTCTAAGAGCCAGAGGTCATGTCACTAGGATGCAGAAGATAACACTCACCATGTGGTATCTCCAGAGCTGGTCACAATATTGTTGTCATCAAGAAATCGGCAGCAGGAGAGGTAACCTGGGAAGGGGGAACAAGGAAATATGAGAAACGGGGCAGGGCTAGAAGAGTGAAGTTTGGAAGCAGTTGCAGGCAGGCAGCACACACACCTGTATGGGCTGAGAGCTCCCTGCTCACTTTGACATTGCCTTCACGAGTCTTGAGGCTGTAGATGGAGCACATGTTGTCAAGGCCCCCACAGGCCACAAAATTGCCTGAGGGGGCATAGGCACAGGTCATGACCCAGGAAGAACGCAAAGGGATGGCATGAACCTGGGAGGACAAGAAACCGTGTTGGGACTCTGGCAGCAGAGAGGGCAGGGCAAGGGCACTAGCTCCGAGGGGACACGCTCCAGCACCCTGGTTTGCTGCAGCCATCTGACTCCTACCTTGTTAGTTGTGTATGTGTCCCATACAATCAGTTTCCCATCTTGTGAGGCACTGACCAGAAGTCTGTGAGAGAGGAACAAGATCATGTTAGTAGCTCTCTTCCCATCAGAGCCTTCTTGCCCTTCACACCCATGTGCTGCCCTGCACCCAGCAGATCAGCAGTATCTCTCTCACTTGGAGTCTGTGGACCAGTGCATGGCGTAGATCTTGGCCAGGTGCCCACGCAGGGTCCTTCTGGTCCGCATCTGAATGCGGCCAACAACCTCCACTCCAGACACAATCTGAGGAAAGAGTCGGGGGGGGAGAGAAAGAATTAATCTTGGACTGGCAGGAGCTTTGCTGCTCCCCACGTCTCTGCCTCCTAATTCTGCTTCCCAACTGGAGGGAGTCCCCCTTGGAGTGGTGCTAGCTGACCCCCCCACACACTCACCTACCCAGCCAGCCCTGACCCTTACCTGAGCTAGCGTTGTGTCTGCACAGGCTTTCCGGGCATCCTGGAGAAGAGACAAGAACAGATGAGACAGAAAAAAAGCCGTGTGATGAAGGCAATGGCACATGAAATTCGGGGGCATAGCCTGGAGCTGCTAGAGGAGGAACTGTGGCTTTGCTGTGTTTGGATTGTGGTCAGCACAGGGGGATCCTGGTTTGTGACCAGGGCACCTCGGCACCAGTCAAACATCAGGAAGGTGAGCCAAAACCTACTCAGCATCCAGTTCCCCATGCTACCCCCCCTTCCTATGGATCCTCCTGCCTGGCAGAACACCAGCTGCCTCCCAGACAGAGGAGGTCCTGGGCACCCACTACGCTGCTTGCCTGCAGACACAACACCCATGGCCACTTCCTTCTCACCGTTATAGAGCCCCCTCTTCTCTCCCTTCCTCTCTCTCCTGCTCTTCCCCCCACTGTGCTATGAAGATCTCCATTAGCACTTAAAAGGCTGTGCAGAACTGCAGAGGGCTCCAAGGATGTAGATGGAGAAAGCTCAACTCCAAGTTGGCTGAGGAGAACTTGGACGTGGGGGGTAGACACTCTCTCAGCAGTTTCACGACTGTTGCCAGCATTACCGCGATCTGCTTCTTCAGCTGCTCAGCCTCCTGCTTCATCTGTTCCATTTCCCCCATCTTTCTGACCTAGGGGTGGCTCTTCCACGTGGGGCAGCCTTGATTCTGGGGAGACAAATCAAAGGAGAAAGGTGTGAGGTAGAAAGGGCGCTAATATGACTGCTCAATTATGCAAATGTAGGCATCTCTGATAAGGGCTTAGCAACCATTTTTTGGCTGACTGATTGGTAATGTCGTGCTGTATCTAGTCAAAGCCCTTAGCGTTTGGAAAGTTTGTACTGGGCCTGATCAAAGGTCCATTTGATTTTGTATCCTGCTTACATGTACACTGGGAAGCTGAAGACCTCCAGAACCTCTTGCTGAGGTTCTGGCTGCACTTTTCCCCTCACCTCTTTATTTATAACCCACCCATTCCAGGCCCTACCAAGTCCTGGGTCTTCTTCATCAGCTTCTCCCTGTCCATGGCCAAGCTGTCCATCTCAGCTCCAGGAGGAAAAAACTTGATGGGGGGAGCCCAGTGGCTATTTCCTATCGTTTGTCCTAGGCAAAGCATCGCCAGTCAGTGCCCACCAGCTCTTTGACCACCAAAGAAATCTGGGGGCTGTTGAGGTGCTCTGTCAGGGTTCCCTTCTAGCTTCCCATCCAAAAAAAAAAAAAAAAAAAACAACCTGGTGGATACCTAGGGAATGATCTAAGAATATCTTAAGCAGATAGTGGTATTTCTCCTACTTTCCTAGCCCCAGCTTTTCATTGACTTCCAAAGCTAGAGGCAGCATTACTGTATGCAAGTTCTTGCTGGATTTTTCTTCTGTGCGTTTGTCCACACACTTTTTGCACCCATGCTGAAATTTACCATCCTCCATGGTGAGGAATCCCACAGCTTAGTGGCATGTTCTGCAAAGAAGTTCCTGGTTCTGTTACTGCCAAATGGCACTAGTTCCACTTGGTGGTACCGAGCTTTTGAGTTGGAAGAATCAGCAAATAACTGGTCTCTATTCACCTCAGCATCACTTGTTTTTTTTATAGATCTTTGTCATACCCGTCTTCATCCATCTCTTTTCCAGACTGCAGAGCACACTTAGTCATTCCTCCCATGTAAGCCATTACATCCTATTACCTCTGTTGTTCTCCAAGCCCTTTTCAGTTGTTTACAGAGTACAGATGATACATTTTTGCAGAAAGGGCAATGAACCAGAACTGTAATCCATATTCAAGATACAGGTGTACCATGTGATTATACAGCATCTCCATTTTGTTCTCTCTTTCTTGTTACGTGCACTTAAAACTTCACCAGTGATTCTAGCATTTCCCAGTCTTGTAGACAAATTTGGTCTTTATTGCTTCAATATTTCTCCTGGGTTGGTGTGAGTGTCCAGATGTGCTCCAGGTGTTCTTCATCATTAGAACCAGCACTTTGCCCCAAGGCCAAGAAATGCTCCAGCAACGTCTGCAGAATTTCTCCTTCTAGTCCCTGTGAATCACATCGCCTCCATCCCCCTCTGGCCTGTTGCCTGAAGGCCTCCTTTCTTCCAGCCAACGGGCCTTTGGGTCCTTCCATGCCAGGCTGCTCTCTTGCTGCAGGCAAGCACATGCGGGTAGCTCCCAAATCCCACCTTTGCTCGCTGCTTCGTAGAGCTCTTTGAGTTTCCCTCCAAAATCCCTTCCCCCGAACATCTCTGTGGCTTTCCTTTGATCTTCCAGGCATGGTGAGTTCTTGCTTGATCAATAACTCCTAAGGCATGGCTTGAGTGTAGGAAAAACAGGGAGATACAGGTTTCCCCCAGATCCCAGGAGGCATGAGCTTATCCCAGAGGGAGGATATTTCAGGATATACTTTGCAGAGAAGACTCATACCTGCTGCCTGCAAGCCTGAACAGAGCCACAGCACTGCTGCCCATGCACTGGACGTGGCTGCTGGCCTGTCTGCTGGCCCCAGCACACGGTGAGGGAGCAGGAGAGGGGCCCAGGGCTGCAGTGTCAGGGCCTGGAGGCAGGTGCCACAGCAGTGGCCTGGGGCTGCCAGCCTCAGCTACGGCGAAGGATGGGGACGGACCGGCATGTGAGCTGGGCTCTTTCCACTGGTTCGTTTTTTTCTTGTTTTGACAGAACAGTGATGAGGGGATTCCTCCCAGCAAGGACACACAGCTGCACCTGGTTGAGTGATGCTGGCCATGGAAACCCACCTGAATGCACTTCTCCTTTGGGGAGGGGCTGGGCACCCCACGCCGTCTCTCAGCTAACTGACAGACTGGGGAGATGCTGAGGAAGGCCTTGCAGCTTTCAGTAGGCTGCACATCCTCCTTATCTTGTGGTGTTTGCCCCTCAGCTTTGGTGTACAGTCAAGCTGCAGAGACTGCATCCAGCTCTGGTCGCTGCGTCCCAGCACATCGAGTGGCAAACCTGAACTTCCAGCCACCCTTCCAGCCCTACCATTGTGGTCCACACCTTCCCCTTTCTCGGTTTTTCCCAGGAGTGATCTTGTCCCCTCCATCAACCATAAGCGTTGGATTGCCTTTTCCTGCTGGGCCACCTCTTCCCTCTCTACTCTCTCCTTCCAGTCTCCTCTGCTTGGTCCCCAAGACCTGGCTTCTCCACAGCAATCCCTTCCTAGAGCTTCTCCCAGCTGGAACAGCACTGGCTTTCTGCTCTCCATGCTGTCATTTCACAGACTGTTGGCCATCTGAGATCATCACCCATCCACTTGCCCTAATCTGTCTTTGCGGACTTCTGCTTTTGCCCACCCAGACCTGCATGGAGGTGGGAGCCTTGTTTTCTCTTCCTTCCAATTTCTGCCCCAGGTGAAGCTGGCTGCACATGTCCTCCCCACCACCCATCGGGTCCCCAGTCTTCCTTGCATCTCTCCTGCTTTTTTACCATCGCCTTCCCTTCCCCGGGTGTTTCTTTCTCAATGCTGGCACTAGCACTGGAGAGCCAGTTCACAGGCGCCTGCTCTGTGAAGTTGCACAACCAGATGAGGGGCTTTTGGAGCTGGCAGGCAGATCAAAGGGCAGGGGCACGACGTCGAGGACGGATAAAAAGGGCTAAATATAGAGAAGGTGCAGCTCAGGTTCAGGACTGTGTTCAAACCTTTAAATCCCCTTCAGAGAACACTCTAAATGAAGTTGGGAATTGTTCTCAGCCTCAGAAGGACAAGGAGCCACAGATGAGCAATAATAATAGCTCCAGCTTCGCCTGTCACCTCCACCCGTCACATCCCAGTGCAGTTTGTGGGGAGTGTGTTACCTGGTCCCCAGCAGAGAGCAGAGGCCCATGGCAGGTGTGCAAAAGAGCACATGGGCATGTAAATTTAGGACAGGAAACAGGGGAAAGGGGAATGGAGTCTGGCATGTTCCTGCCGTGACCAGCGGGACCTTAGGGATGCAGATTTCTTGTGGATTCAAGGATCAGCTCATGGTTGCTCATGGTAGCTGCCCAGCCTGATTTTAATGGGAAAGGCTTCTGAATGGTGCACACTCAGTACTTTCTGAAAGTAAGGGCTCTTTCAGGTGGATGCTAAGCAGTAGAGGAAACTAAGTCCCTAGGTATCTTTGAAAAAGGAATTCACCACCACAACCCCATCATTGCAAAGAGCTACTGACAGGAGGACCCTGGCATCAGCACTGGTCCAGACTTGTGCCTCCTACAAGCATCACTGAGGAGCATGGCACAGCCAAACAGAGCCTGGGCTTAGTCGGTTCACACCAGCCCTCTTCTGAGCTCTGCCTTGGCTGGGCTTATCCAGTTCACAGTTCTTGGCTTTTGAAACCATGTTTCATTTCTTCTGCTCTCCAACATGACCGTTCTTTCCCTTCCTGCCTTTTCTGACAAACTTGCTGGAGGCACCTGCTGTAGCACTCCTATTTGTGGGCAACCAGACCCATCCTGAGCCCTTGGGTGTCTGCTCGTAGCAGACCAAATGCCTCTACTGTGGCATGAGGCTGAGGGGGGTCTGGAACCATCCACCTTCTGCCTTTTGCTGCCACACCATGACTTTTCAGAGCAGTGGCTATGTCCCTTGCACCATGCCATGGCAGGAGCCCAGCCTGCACCCCAGGGTCTCTCCTACCGAGCCACCTGCATCACTCCCTTGTGGGGATCAGGGCACAAGTGACGGGTGGGAAGAAAGGAGAGGTGAATTTCCTTATTTCCTATTCTCTGGGTAGCTTTCTCCACACTGGGGAGGGAGTGGTCCTTCTGTGGGATGCTGGGAGAGGGCTGTGAATAGAAAAGGAAAGGTGCAGGAGGGATGTCTGAGTGTTAATAGGCAGCATCCCTGGGTCTCTGTGTAATCCCTGGCTGGCCTCGCATGCTCTGGTGACCCTGGGCTTTTTGCAGCGCCGGATACAGAGATGATCCCCCTCTCCTGTGATAGAGATCAAAGGCCAGGGTAGAATTACCCTGCTCTGCTCCTCGCTTCTCCATCCAGAAAAGCAGCCAGCTGCAAAGAGGTGTGCACAGGGGTGCACCGGGAGTGCAGGACTGTGTACAGGTAGCGAGTGCCAGGTCCCTCAGGGGAGGCGTTACCCTGCTGTTCCAGTCTGGAAACTGGTGAGATTTACCTGCCAAGGGGAGAACAAGCAACCCCATCCCAGTGGAAAGCCCCTCATCATTGTAAAGACATCTCAGTGCTAACCCCAACTCCTTCCCCACCATGATCTTCCCTCCCACATCCTCAGATGGGATCAGCCCATCTACAAAAATTCCCCACAGCTTCACACCAAGAAACTCAGGGTCCCAAGTGCCAGGCTCACCAAGGTGACCTCAGGCATCACAACAAGGCAGCATCCTTACCGGGATCTGTAGAGCAAGGTGGGTTGCAGTCCCCCCTGGATGGGACCTTCACGACCTGCCTCCCCTGCTGAGAATGGCTCCCCGCCGGCCAGAAGCCCCTTGTCCCTGTCCGGTCTCCAGTCAGTCTTGCCTGTCCACCCAGCGAGTCCCTTGCTCCCTCTCTGCTCCTCAGCCTCTCCCAGGACTGATCTCCCCATGCGGAGCTGGAAGGCTGTGGACGGGAGGGGTTGGGGGAGGGCTGATTCCAGGAGCAGCGTCAGGCAAATTAAATCAGACACCAGAGACTTGTGGAAATCGGATTGGGATGTAATGCAAAGCAGGTGGACGGGGAGGGGTGAAAAGAGAGAGTAGCATGCTGCTCCTGAAGGGAAAGAAACCATCACAGGCAGGTTTGACTCCCTCTGTTTATATCAGCAACAAACTAATAAAGTGAAGATTAGCCAGAACAGGCTAGGATTATCAGCCACCGGGGCAGGGCTCGCTGCACCTCACAGTATACAGGGATTCCCGTTTTCCCAGGGACAGTGTGCCACTTGTATCCTGGGCAGGGTGGGAAGAGGGATGGTGCCACACATGGCAGCCCTGCCAAGGCAAAACCAGAGGGCTGGGGTCACACCCTCTCTGGGCAGCAAACTGGGCTCTGCATGGGGAAGACAAAACTGGGCAGAGGGGCCAAGGGGCGACAAAAGATTCGGTGGTGTGCCTTTTGGCAGCCACTTTAGTAGGATGCTGCGAGGGGATTATCTTGGCCTCAATCTCTTTTAATCTCTCCTGCGGCTTTGGCCCAAGCCCGAGATAAATACCTTTTAACGGATCTCATCTGACGTCAGGAGGCCATCAGTCTAATCACCCAAGCCACCTTTGGGCAAAGCAAGCCAAAGATGTGGACACTGGCCCCTCACCCCCCAACACGTCCTCATCAAGCAGGAACCATCCAGTGCCCCCACATAAATCACCGGGATGAATGTGTGAGTGCTAGGATGTGATGGACCTCCTGCCAGGGAGAGGGAACTTGAAATGCACGCATCGAATTGTCTTTTTCCTGCGATCCTGGGGAGGACGGGAGGCAAAAAGGGTTGCTGATGCAGGTTTCCCAAACTTGCACATTAAGGAAGTGCCAGGATTCAGATTGAGGAAAGACTTCCCTTTCCATGGAGCAGAGGCCCTGTGCCAACAGCGACGAGGGGATCACCCACCCACCTCTTGGCCCTGGCCCTACAGATTTCTTCCATCTGAACTGTAGTTGGGGTCTCCATGCACAACTCCCATCAAGGCCTGTGTATGTCATGACCACAGATTGATCTCTGGCTCTAATGCTTCCCAGGAAAAGGGTCACTGCTCTTTTTGATACTCCATATCCACCCCATTCAATTCCTACAATATAATCTCACCTCGGGACACTAATCCCCTGGGCAGTGACAGCAGATTGTCTTTGTATCAGGATGGAAAATGATAAACAAAATATCTCTTCTGCCTTCAGGGGCAATTTGGTGCAAGGAGAGGAAAAAAAAAAGGAAAAGAGGTCTTGCTGCAGGGAAACGTGAGCGTACAGTACTTTTTCTTAAAGGCACTCCCCACCCTGTCCAGGGATTAGTCATGGCAGAGCTGACTTTCTCTCTTGCTCCCCCTTATCGGAAGTAACTGGCATCTGGGCAAATACTTTCTATGTTTTCTTTCACTGAGGGCTCAATCTCCTTCCATCATTTGTTAATTAAATTTCCATCAGCAATGAGCGTGCGTGTCTCCCTCCTGGTGTACAGACTCAAGCTCCCACCAACATCTGTGTCCAGCATTTTGTTTTTATTCCATATATTCACAGTCCCTCACCTTCCCTCTCTCAAACCAACTGTGATTTTCTGGAGCTTTGCAGGTGCCTAGGAAATTCAGACGCTTCTGTTCTGAGTTTCTGAATGTGAGACAGCCCTTGCTAAAAGATCCCAGGCTCCTCCTCCCCCTCTCAGATTTGGCCCTGGATGACCAAGAAGCTGGCACTGAGAGGATTGGGCTGAGGAGACCCTGCCTCCGTACTTCTGAGTGACACAAATACGTTGGTGAGGCAGTGAAGAAAGTTCCTGGTGTCACTGACTTTAATACTCTGTCCCTGCTCCCATTTTTCAGCTACTGGGATGTCAGAGAGAAGAAAGCTGCATCCCTCCCCATCACTACGGCTCTAGCATGCTAATACACTGCTCCAGGCCTCTGTGGTCCCGGTGCTACCGAGACCTGCCAGGCCATGGCGTGTGCCAGTCCTGCCCCCAGGGCCCTGCATACTCAGAACTCATCTCTGGCCCGCAGCTCCTTGGGGTGCTGTGTCCTGTCTGAGCCATGCTTGTGTCTCCGGCTCGTGGGCCTGGCTCCGCCGCTGGGAACAGGAAGCTCTGAGGAGGATCTGCCACTGTGATCAGCCCCCTGATGGTCTTCTCCATCAGGCTGGTCCTGCTCCACAGCCTTCTGCTCCATCAGCTCCTCTGCCTTCACTCGCTCCTGCAGCCGTGGAGACAGAGATGATGTGAACCCCTCCCTGCTAGGGTCTTCATCCTGCTCACAGGGGCTGACAAGACACATCTCGTCTTTGCCACATCCACCCAACCCTCCCAGAGCCCATTCTCTCTTGCGGGACCCATCACAGGCTGGCCCCTCCACCAGCTACCTTGTCAGAGAACAACCCCCAGCTGCTGCACTAGGCCCTGCCCCACGGGAAAGCCCACAAGCCATTCCTCAGAGGCATTTGATCTAGCTTGGAGGTACTCCTATCCATTTCTCCAGCATGGTCCTTTACCTGCTCAGCATGCTCCTGGGAGTGCGTGTACCAGAGAGCAATGGCGCAGCGCCTCCCGCGGCTCACTGCCCACACGCCGTGGGGATTCTCCTTGCCAGAGCTGAAGGCTACCAGCCTCCCACACTTAGGATGAACCTCGGCCTGCCATGAGAGAGAAGACAATGAAGCCAGCAGCCCCCTGCTCTGGGGTACACGGTCATTGTACAGAGGTAACGTTGCCTCTGGGAACATGGAACAGCGGAGAGCCACTAAGCATCCACTGCCAGTCTATGAGCAAGACAGACCTTGGGGAGGGACAGAGAATCAAGGGGACAACTGACGTCACAGACACCCACAGACTGCAAGAGCCTGGAACATCTCAGCTAGAAAGGAGTTAACCTCTCCTCTGTCTGAGATTTGCCTCAATTTGCCTTTAGCTGTCCCTATTTGAATCTGCCACAGCACCAGCACTGAGTTGTTTTTGGAGTGGTGGGATCCAATAACCAACTAGTGTCCTCCCGCCCAGACTAAGTCTCATCCTCAGTCCTCCCTTCTTCTTTTGGCCGGTCCCAGACTTACTGTGACAGTCACGGTGTCCATTTCAGTGAAGAAAAGGCCCCCACCTTGGAAGTCATCATTGAGGTAGAGAATGCCACTGTGGACAAAAGGAAAGAGGACATATGGACAGTGAAGCTCATTCCTCCCAGGTGCTTCCCCACACTCCTTGTCGCAGGAGGCTGTGGAACGTGAATGATACCACAGGTTCAAAAAGTGAGTAGACCAGTTATCAGGAGAATCCATTTGGGGGTGTTAAATACAGCAGTGCCTAACTCAGGGGAGTCCCTGAGCTGCAAGCCACAGAAGGCTAGGAGAGTATGCCAGGGAGTTAGCTCCACATGTTTGTCCTGTTTTGTTTTTTTTAAATCCTCTGCAGCATGCACGTGTAGTACTGTTGCGACAATGCCCTGGGCTAGACAGACCTTGGTTCTGACCTGGCATGATGTTATGTATTAAGATTGGACGTAATCCAAAACCTGGAAGAGGAGACTGATCAGCAAAGAAAGCCATGTCTTAATAGTCAAGGAATTTCAGGGTAACATAAGAATGGTCAAAAAGAGGCTTAGTGCATGCAGAAAAGAAAAAGCAAGACGTTTCTTTGCTAATGTTAGACAAAAAGAGAAGTAGTGAGGCTACTGCACAGTGCATGTGAGACCACAGTCAACTAGGTAAAAGAATGGACCACAAACTACTTGAGTTCTTCCTGGTCTTCAATTAAGCTGATAGAAAACATCAGAGGAACAAGAGAGCTCATTAACGGGACTGGGAGAAAGAAATAGAAATCAACACTGTGGCTGCTGAAACAAAACGTTAAGGACATAACGACAGTGAGAGGATTACCAACCCTGAAACCCAGGAAGTTATAGCTCTTCTGCCATAGGGTTTTAGTAAGACTGTGAAGTCAGAGTGGTAACATGACTGGAGAAAAGCAAGGATAGCTCTCACATGCACGAAGGAGCAGGAGGGTAGTGATAATGGTTGAAGCACAAACAGGCCTGTTAGCCTGATCTCAGTAGTCTGCAGGGCTGTAGACTCCATTTCTGAGGAGAAGGATAATTGAAGGACAACAGGTAAATGGAAAACGGTCTTAAAATGTAACATGGGGGTACTAAAAGCAGGTTGGGCTAGCCACACAATCTTTGACAAAACAGTTGATTTCCCAGGGAAAGACAACATGCTCGATCTCAGCAGTTTGGACTCTGGTAAAAGTACTCAGAATGGTGCCACTAGAGAAATTATTAATTAACACAGAGAAGGTGAAGAAGAGCACGTGAACAGCACACAGTGACTAGTGCTGGCACCAAAAGGAGTACTGTTCACCTGCAGGAGGATCACTGGGACTCTTGAACCCCTGGGCCCAATCCTGTTCAATAGTTTCATTAATGACCATAGCACAAATACACAGAAGAAATCCAGCAAGTCTGGAGCACAGGGACCTCTTTCAAAAGGACACTGGAAGAGCTCAGCCCTTGTGAGTTGGTTGGTCAATCACAATTCACTCTGCAAGAAGACAGGAATACTCCTGGAAATAGCTCAGTGGCATAGATCCCAGGAAGATATTTTAACATACATTTAAGTAGAAGTCAGAGAAGCCCGCTACCCAGGGAGGAGTGAGGTGACAGGACAGCTTTCTCACAGGAGGAACAGAGATCTAAGCAGTTACATGACAGAGCCTGGTAACTTTACAATCTGACTATACCAGGATAGCATCTATATCAGAAGGGAAATGGACTAGGGAAGGTGTTTCACACCTCATTCTGAAGCCACTGATGCAGCCTTCTGCCTGATGCTATAGTCCTGGCTGGCTTTGAGCCAACAACCCACCACCTGGTTTCTATAAACTGAGCTCATCCTCTGATGGGGCTGGGGAGATGTTCTGATCTCCACATGATCTAATGCAGGTCCCCTTCTTCTCTTACCTGTAGTCCCTGTACACGTAGGCAGGTGGTTCTCTCCAGCACTCTTGCCCCTCAGGATCCAAGAGACAATTATCAGCATGGACAGGATGACTAAGATCCATGCGACCTTCCTGTTCCTCTGAAAAGGAAAATTACAAAAAAGAATATGGGCGTTTTCAGTTTCAAGAAAGAATAAGGCAGAGAGAAAGGGGCGCAGTGAGAGTAAAGGGAAGAGAGTCTCCTGAGAGCACATGGCTGGGACTGAAGAGACTCTCCAGGAGATGGGGACTAACAGGGTGAAAGATTCTTTACCATCTACAGCCGTGCGGCACACAAGGTGTGTGAATGAGAAATGGAGTTTCTTTCCAGGAGTAAAATAGGACTCTATGATTTTCCGCGATTTCTCACTGGCCTGCAAAAGCAATTTGGCATCTCTCCAGTCCACGTCCCCATTCTGGGCCAGCTACAAGTGAAAAACAAGCCTGTTAGAATACTTATATACAAAGACACTCTAAAAAGTGATACACATATACAGTACAGAAGACCTGTGTAAAGTCCTGTGGTCACACATGTAAGAAAATAACATGTTTTCTCACGTAAATATAAGTCAGGTGTACACCTGTACAGCACAGCAATTCATTCCTTCTACTCAGCACATGAAGCCACATCTGGAATGCAGCATCATTTTGGGTCCCCCAGTACACAAGGGACACTAGCAAACTGGAGTGAGTCTTCAGTGAAGGGTCTTAGGATGGCAGGGGTGTTGGAGCACATCACTTAGAAAAAGGGGCTGAAAGAGCTGGGTTTCTTCAGCCTAGAGAAAAGAAGGCCAAAGGAGGATCTAACTACAGCCTCCTGTCACCTAAAAGGGGAGCCTCCTGTCACCTAAAAGGGGGTTATAGAGAAGATCGATACAGTCTCTTCTCAGAGGGACACACTGAAAAGACAACAGGCAACAGGCAAAAGCTGCAGCAAGGGAAATTTTGGCCAGATATAAAGAAATATTTCATCCTCCCAAGAGTGAAACAGGTGCCCAGAGAGACTGGGGAATCTCCACCCTTGGAGATGTTCAGGACTTGCCTGCGCAAAGCCTTGCGGGATCTCATCTAGCTTTGGAATTAGCCATGCTGTGAGCAGGGGGTCGGACTAGAGATCTCCGGAGGCTCTTTCCACCTTAATTTATTCTCCAATGCTAAGCTAAGCATGTCTGTAAGACTGCCGCAGAGGGACAAGTAGCAATCTCGAAACTCTGTCTCACAGGAGAGAAAGCATTTATCAAGCATTTATGTACAACGTGCCTAAACGTGATCGTGGAGGAAGAGGGTCAGGGGAGACCGCACGTGTGCTTGTGAGGAAGATAACACACCCGTAACCCCATCCAGAGTGCACTTCACAGAGAAAAACGCTTGGGTTACAAACCCTCTTTCCAGACAATCAAGAAGGTGACAGACCCACAGAGCCACTTACCTGCATGGCCTTCAAAATGGTTAACCCTTCAAATCTCTCATGCGGGGTGTGAGGCGACCGTCTTGCCCGGTAGCCATCTCCTGCTTCTCCTGCTGCCTGGCAGGGAAGAATACAGATGACACATTAGGCTGCCATCTCTCCTCCATGGAAACACTACAACCCTGCCTGCTGAGTAGGAAAGTACATATACAGGAGCTCCTACAAGACCCAGGCCTCACCTTTGTCAGACGGAGAAGGTCCTTACACTCAGACTCCGTCAGCACTCTGTCAAACACAACCCTCTGGGTTCCATTCATCTGGTGGGAATCCATCGTGACAGCAATACCCTCAAAAGGCAAAGGACCTGTTAAGAAGGAAGTACCGATAGGCATGAGCAAGCTTTGGACAAGAAGGCCTTAGACACCAACCCCCAGCCTGGATAAGGAAGTGGAGAGACACTATACATTCTCTGAGAAGACAGGACAGTTCCCCAGAAGCGCCCATTCCTCGCAGACCTGGGCCACTTGCACCCCGCACATGCGTCAGGGGAACCAGAGCATCAGCTGGGGAAGCTGGCCTACAGCGAGTGCTTCAGGAGCCAGCAGAAACTTGGGGCTTGCTGGGAGAGCAGCAGGGAGCTGGGGAAAGTTGAGTGCACTGTGGATCGCAGCAGCAGAACAGGTCCAGCCTACTGGGGTGAGGCTCTGGAGAAAAGAAGCAGGTAAACACCTCCATCAACCCTCCTTTCGATCACACATCTTATCCCAGAATTATCTCCAGTGAATCTTTCTACTTTCTTCAGCCCCAAAGAGAAGCAATGGGTATTAGTTGGTGATTTGGTCTTTTGATCTTTGGCCTTTCCCCCCTCCCGCCTCTGATCTCTGGATTGTCAGGAATGCAAAGCACTCAGGCCCTCAGAATGATCTGCTCTCCCATGTGTCACAGCAGAGAACCACTTGGGTCACTTCAAGCAAAGACTCCAGGACAGAGCCCTGCAAGAGGCTGTGTGTCCACACATAAGAATAGAGGACCAGCAAGAACACGGGACTCTGCACTGCAGTCTATAGCATTCAGCCACAAACCATTTGGACTTGTGTTTTTCAGGGAAAGACTTGCCCAAGCCGAATAGTCTGTTTCCAGTTTCCATTTCCCCCCCTCTCTCCTTGTCCCCTTCAGAAAAATGTTGTTTGAAGTTGGGCTGGTGGAGTTGAACCACATTTGGTGTAGACACTCCTGCCACACCGAACAGGGATCTGCATGTCCACAGGCTTGTCACGTATTCAGGCACCACTGCTCTCAGCTTCTCCAGCCACCGTGCTCTTTGAGTTCCCATCCCAGAGATGTACGCAGTGAGATTTTGCAAGATTACACATGCATCAAAGAGGGAGAAAAGAAACAGTGAGAAGACTTGCTGAGCCATTCGAGTCAGTCTGCATCTACGCTAGCATTCAAATGCCTGAGGATGGAAGAAAAGACAGCACTTAGCCTGACTGAGCCTGGCTGACTGCATCCAAGTCCTTCTTCAAGCTCTTTTACTCACCCCTCTTCTCCCTCTCTTCCACATCCAGAGTTTCCTGCTTTTGCTTCTCCTGATCCTCTCTCGGGAGCAAGGGAAAAAACAGACACCAGGGCTGTCAGTACACAGAGCTATGACTAACCCTCCTCTGTGGTAGAATTTCACACCCTTCCTCTTCCTGTTTTGCCCATTCCTCAGTAGGTATTACTATCCCTTGTACCACCCCTGCCACACCAACCCCATCCCCTACTTCCACCACTTTATAGAATCATAGAATCATTAAGG
>NW_009222661.1:0-4705 GCF_000690835.1 Fulmarus glacialis
AGCCCGCTCCTGCGCCTTTAAGACTTCAAGTATTTTCTACATACTCTGGTTTTATTTTAAAGATGAATTTATTGACCAAAATACTCCTGTAAAACTAGGCACAAGGGAAAACAGAGATAGTAAGAATTGGCACAGGATGTTTCGCAACTCTGTGAGAAAAGACTGTAAGGTCAGCCCTCAGCTCCATATTGTTCCCCTCTGAAGCCCAATTCCAGAAGTCATTTGGATCCTACAGTACTCTGTGCAAACCGAGAGGGGCTGTTGTAAATGTTATTATGCATATCCTGTTTATCAAAATGTTTCTATTTAGGCTATCATAGACCTCTTTAGGGAAATACTAAACAGATGTCAATTCTTGTTTGATCACCTAATTAAATGCTTGTTGATCTGTTCATAGCTGAAAAATGTCTTTATGTAGGCATTTTGTCATTGGTCCTCAATCACAGGAAAAGGAGTGCACTGGTTTGTACAAGAGTGCTGACTTGGCGTATTCAAAATTCTGAGTTTTTGTTTGTATTCCTTTTTTCTATACAAGGTCATTTTAATGTTTCTTGTACATGGTTCTTAACAGCATTAAAATGCTGTGTATTGCATATGTTGCTGCTACTGTTAGTGTATATGTTTCAGGGTGTATAAAAAGAAAAAAGCTAACAGTATTTAGAGCACATAAAACTCACCCTTTCAAAAAGAATGCAGTGACTCCTTGCCCCCAAATATGTACCTGAACACAGAAGCACAGTATACTTTGTATCTTGCAGGTACGCAGCATATGACTCTCAGTTTATTTATTGTAATCTTCCAGTTGCATGCTCCTTTGAGTAGTGTGTATATCTTTTACTGATTTAACAATCTCTTAAAAGAATCTTCAGATATATTTTCCCATGTATTTTCCTTTGTGTTCAGAAGAATGTTCTCTTTCAATGCTCCTAGAAAGAACTCTGTAGTTGTACTTGCAATCCTATACAATGTGTTTTCTTGAAAGAATCTTTGAATACGAACAGTGCTGGGAACAAGATGTGGAACCCACATTTGTTTGTTTGGAGAGAATTGCAGTCATGTCTGGCTGTGCACCTTTGGAACACTTGGCCCTATCAATCTTGTATTTCAGCTTCAGCTAAACAGTCAAAATGTTCAATACTTTAGTCATACCATTGATTAGGAGATGAGGAGCTTGAAAGCTTTCAGACGTCTGAGTTCTCCTTATTCTTGGACAAATGCATTAATGGCTGGGTTTTCACAGGGGGGCAATCAGGCTGGTCTTCTTCCTCTGTCTGCTTAGGTATATAAACGCTCTGTGCTTTATCCAGTGTTGTTGTACACTTTATGCATGTGGGATATCATGCGTCATAGCATGTATCATGTCTTGGGACATCTAGTATGTAAGTCCCTGCTGACTTCTGTTTGTAATAGGCCTGGATGTATAGTTTTACTGTACCTAAACGATAATCTTTTGTGTACATTCCTGAAATGCTCTTCTGGATCTGGTGCTAGGAAGTTGTCATATGAAACAATTTAAAAATCTGTTTCCGCACTTGCACCTGTAGCAAATGGATTGCATCTTTCCTTTCAGATATTCAAAAACCTAATTATGATTTCAAACTATGAAAAGGTTGAGGCTGTGATTGGAGTAGTGGCCAATTTGAACTCTCGAAAAACACGCATTGTTCACAAACAGTTCTAGAAAAGTAATGTTGAAATATGTCATTGATGAAATATATTAGTCCTGTGAGTTACATCTCTTGAAGACAAGTCCCTTTACAGAAGGAAGCCTGAGTTGTGATGGTGTTTTGTTTTTTGGTGGTTTGTTTGTTTGTTTGTTTTAAAGAAAATGCCTTTGCTTCATCTTCCCATTTTGCCATTAGGAAATCCTTACTGCTAATTGGCTTTGTAGTTAGGTGTGGTAATCAAGTTTGACTCCAAGTTTGCATTGGCCAAAGAACTGCCAAAGAATGGATTCCAAAGAACTGGATATTATGGAGGTTTAAAATTTTTTTTCCTGGCTGAGGTTTTGAGTTTCCCAGTAAACAGATGTTGATATGTCTCTGTAGAAATGCTCTGACTCTGCAGCTCATCTCAAAGAACTTGTAAAAACTTTCTGCATGCTTAAACTTCAAGAGTAAGACAATTAAAAGAAAATGAAAGCCTAAAAACCAAGATCCTATTGATCTTTCTGGAAATACTTTAATTATTTTATCATGAGAATTTTATGAAATAATTAATTTGTTTCAGAAAATACAGTTCATGAATACAGCAGTACTAATGGCTCACTGCTGCCACTTGAGGCTGGTTCTCCTCCCAGGTACACGTTTCAGTTCTGTCATACCAGCTCTTCCGCTCAGGCGGTTCACTGAGCTGATTGAACTCACTAAACCAGCATAAAACTAATGTGAGCAAGAAAAAAAACCCAACGCATTCTTTCCGGGTGGACAAAGTGAATCAGTCTGAGTCTCAGAGCCAGCACGAAGGAATGGGTGGAATAGCCAGGTTTAGGGGGGCAGGACGTTAAATGGAAAGAGAGGGAAGGAGAAGAGGTGGGACAGCCATTCTTGACATACGTGAGTTGTTAGGCAGGCTCAGCTGTTCTCTTGAATAGTACCCTGAACAACTGATTGCTGCTTGGCCATTCTCATTCTTACAGACCGGAACATTGAAGATGAGTTTGAGAAAGTGTGTAGCGAATTTAAGGAGGGCTCATGAACTTCTTTATTACACATTCTTTAGAGCAATCCTACTTTTCCTTCAGTACAAAAAGCTTCTGAATAGCACCTTTTCACTGGAACACTAGCCCACCCCAAAGTGAGGTAACTGAATGTGGAGAGTACACTTTACATGTAGAGATGCTATAAGGCTGACTTTCTTTCCTGAAGTATGTAACAAACCTAAAATCACTGTACTAATTGTTTGGGACATACTTATCCTCACTAATATGGTGATCTTTACCAAAACTCATATTGCCAAACAACATGTGGAAGATATGAACTTTTAATGCTATTAGTTTAGGATAATACTTATCATTTATAACTAGTTAAATGCAGGTGATGTCACAGTATGTTAATATGATTAAAAACTTTTAGAGATTGTGTGGGAAATTCCCATGTAAGTGTGCAATAGTTCTGTGACATGAAAATTCTAAATATGAATTATGGGAAGAAAAACACTTTCTGTGAGGATAGAAGTTATGTTGTTAGTATGGGATGTGTGCATTAAAAAAAAAAGAAAACCCAAACAAAACCAAAAGAGTAAGTCTGGATTCCTTGGCAGTTGCATGCCAGTCCTGCAGCATGTGGTCTTTGTTGTCCTAGCAGTTATGACACTGAAGGAGTTAATAGGTAAAGTTTTAAGACTTAAAAAGGTTCTAAATTATATTTAGAAATCACTTCTGTTACCAGTGTATGGAGGCAAATTTCCTATGGCATTGTTTCTGAAAAGGAAATGTTTAAATGACACAGTGGTGGTCTTTACAGAGGCAAAGAGAAATCCCTGTGTTCATTAATAACACAAATCATTACACTGTGCACAGATTTTGTCCAAAGAAAGGCAAGACCATAGCTGTTTTGAAAGCTGTATTTAAAAATAGTTCTGGTTCTATTAGTCATTGTCCCATTCCAGAAATAAAAGGAGTTTATGTTTAACTCTTTGTCTACGGATTTACTTAAATCGCTTAAGAAAAACAGCAGGAAACTTTTTGGTCAGTCAGATTACTGAAGAAATTATTCTGCCTTCAGAAATAGTCCAATATTGAAGTCATGTAGGATAATAATGAATAGTATGTTTACAAAATAAGTTATGTTTAGAGACATATGGAAAACACTGCTTGACTCTTAGTGAATATGATCTATGAGCATTTTTAGATTGTAGCTGGTCTGCAGTTCACTCTTTCACGTGTCGTTTTTAATTACTTTACCAATATCTACTTTAAAAAAACCCCAACTTGAATACCAAATTACAAAAAGTTAACACTGAGTTGTAACTATAAGAGCTGCTATAATTGTAGGATAGATTTTCGTAGATTGTAGTAACTGAGGAAAAAAAATTTATTGTCAGTTGTTAAGTCTTTCTGACAAGTCTTTCTTTAATAGTTAAATAATTCACTGTAGCTTTTTTTTGCTTTGCAGCTCAAATGTAGTAAATACAGAATTATTTCAGCTGCAAAGTAGATTTGCAAATGTTCCATAAAAAGTGGTACTTCTAACTGTAAATTACCTGACATTATTAATCTGCACATAGTGACTGACAACCTGTTGCTTAATTCTTTATTGCTATTTAAATAGAATAGGTATTCAAACTGGACATACCTTGCAAGTTTGGTATTTCTTCCGGAAGCACTGTGATAATCCACCTGAGATCTTTACGTCCAGTTATTTCTTATTAAAAAAAAAAAAAGAGAGAAAAAGGAAGTTAGGTTGAGTTCTGTGAAATGGAAAGTAAATATAAAGAAAAATTCCACTTCCAAACTTCTTGATCCTTCTGGCACCGTGGGTGATACCAGAGTAAAGTGCTGCTTCAGATTAGCCCATCTTAGTACTGAAGAATGATATTAAGACGACTTGTTACCACTCATATGTTTTTCATCACTGCCTGTATTACAGCCAAAACTTCTGGCTTAACTCTAGACGTCTAGTGGAAGACTTTGTAAAACCTGTAGTTTAATAATAGTTGACATCAGGCCATTGGAAGTACAGTGAGGTCCATTTCAGGTCATTCC
>NW_009222661.1:4736-48248 GCF_000690835.1 Fulmarus glacialis
CTTTTTAAGTAGGATTACCTTAGCTGTTATTCTTTTAAAAGTGTGACTTGAATGAAAGTATAAAACCTTAGCCAGTGGCAGAGTAAACCAATAGCCTATAGTGATCAGCATGTTGCCAAACCTTTCTAAGGTTACAAAATTAGGACTTTGTTGTGTAGTTATGTATAAATACTACTACTACTTGCTTTCAGTAGACAACTAACTAGCTGGGGAAGATGGTTCAAGAATGTAAAATGTAGATCAGATTTTATTAGTCAATATAGTTAATTTATTTCTCTTGTGTATGAGAAATTAAGTATATCTTTTATTTAAAATAGAGACAATATTTGCAATATTCTGTGATAAGGATTGAAGTTGTGAGCTTAAAACAAAGTCTTTGAGAATTTGCACTGAGTTATATTGTTTTACTGACATGCACATCACAATATTTAGAAACTGGGTTATTCTTTGTTTACCTTGAGTAGGCTGCTTGTTTATGTATACTTCAGAAATGTATGACAAATTGAGTTTACCTAAAGCAAAAGTTTCAATGTAACAGTTTGTGTCTTTGAATTTACAATAATTTTTATCTATCCGATTCCATGCCCATCTGTCTTCATCTGTTTCTTTAATTAGCTCCTTTCTCTGTTAAGAATCTAGTCTTGCTGCAGAAAAACAGCCTAGAATTTTTTTTTTTTTTTAATATACAATGTGGTGCTGTTTGAAAACGGTTTAAATTGCATATTACTTATTTTGTCTACTGTTACTTTCTTAAGAAAGAAAAAGATACTATGCCAAAAATTAAAACTTTGGTGTTATCATATCAAACAAGATAAGGCTGGTGTTACCTGCTGCATTGTTTTTGCATGTGTTCCAGTTCTAGTAGCATAGGTGAACGATGAAAAAGATTCTCCCTATCACTTTTCCCAAGGAATAAAATTACAGTTTCAAAAGCAATCACATTCCCACATGAAAATCTGAAGGGTAATCTTAAACTTTTTTGAAATATCAAATTGCATATATCTGCATTCTCTTGCCTGCATTTAGAAACCTAAGCTTCCTAAGCAAACACTCCCCTGTGTTTTGAATAGCTTGGTTTGGATGCATTTACTTGAGCAAATTTGTATTAAATTGCTGTTTAAAAAACCCTCCAACACTTTCTTGGCTCTTTAGAGAAGAGAGCGGGGCCTGAGGGTTGTGATATAAATGTACTGGTTTCTTCTTTCTCACTTCTCCTTTCAATAGTAAAGTGTTGAA
The DNA here is from genome assembly GCF_000690835.1 of Fulmarus glacialis. Taxonomy (NCBI): domain Eukaryota; kingdom Metazoa; phylum Chordata; class Aves; order Procellariiformes; family Procellariidae; genus Fulmarus; species Fulmarus glacialis. The sequence continues at coordinate 5,973 of NW_009222661.1, forward strand.
TCAGCAATTTCAGCTGATCCTAGTTTTGCAGCAATACTCCCTGTCAATATCTCAATTTTGTTTAGTCAATATCTCAATTTTGGATAAATAACTTTTTTTTTAATTATTATTTTTTCTTTTTAGTTGAGTCTGGTGGTAGGAACACATTCCTGTGTATATAAAGTGTGTCATAGCCATACTACACAATGAAGCTGACATGTAGACGGGTAGTATCTGGAAAAAATGTCACCATCTTATCTTATAATAGATTACCCATATATTTTGTACAATGTATAGTATCAATATGGTAGAAATAAATATTGCTTACGTTGACATGCTGTTCTTGTAATTAAACTGTTTAATATCTCAAGACACGGATTTAGTATTTTGATTGTGAATATAATTGCGTTCTAAAATAAAATACCCAGAAATCACCTTTTCAGGTCTCCCGACTACCAGATTCTGAACTTTAGATGTTAGCTGTTGACAGCAATTCTAAAAACTAAAATAGGCCAGTGGTTCTCAATCTAGTTATGAGCCTATTCTTTTAAACACTTGCAGGTTATTTCCAACTTACTAAAAACTTACTACTATTGCAGAATTCCTCTCCAGGATCACTGTTTCCAGTATACTTTAATTTTTGGACCCAAAGTTATTACATGAGCCAGCACAGTAGGGCAGCTGTGGAGTTCTGAATGAAACTTGGAGTGTGCAAACGGATGAATTGACTTGGGTCAACGTTCCCCTCACTTTTTAGGGTAAGACTACAGTCTACTTATGTAGAATATGTAGCAGCCGTTCAAAGGCTGTAGCTGCAGCCTTTTGAGGTAGGATCAAATGCTGCTTTCTTGGCTGTGTTGTAAAGCAATTGATTTGAGGTGATGTAGTTGAAGATGCTATTAAAAGAAAAAAATGGTATCTTATTGCTTCTGCTGCTTTATTAATAGTGAGATTTTGTTTTTAAATAGCCTGATAGAAAAATGTGTCTGTCAGAGTTGTTTAATCCATGATGTTGGGATCTTAATGAAGAGAAATACTCTTAAATAGAAAGTAGTCTGAGGGTATTTTCCTTGCAAGCAAATGTATATATATTTTTCCTACAAAATATTACGTGTTTAAATAACTAAAAGATTATTTGAGGTCAAACTGTTTGCTCAGACCTTTCCAGTGACTTCTGTTTCCACCAATGAAAGAATTGGTTGAAAATCAGAATTCTATCTTGCCTTAAAATACATATGTAACTTTTATGAGTAGTGGAGATTAATTTCTGAGGCGAAGGATAGAAGTATATTCAGCATGTTGTGGTTCAGAATACTGTCTTTCACTATGGTGAAATAGGCAAATGAAAAAAAAAATTGGATGGTGTTTTATATTTAACATTATCACATCAGTGATATAAAATGTTATCTTGATTTCTTTATTGAAAATGACTATATTTGTATTACTTTATATGTCTGAGCAAGCAAGCATATGCTGCCATATGTGGCTAATGCTTCCATTGCAGTCTCTTTTTCTTGAGTTGATCTTGTATACGGTTGTTATTGTAAGGCAAACTAAGTACTTTTTCATTTTCTAGCACTGTTTATAAATGTGGTTTACATAAAGTGATGAATCTAACATCAACTGCACAAATTTGTCTTGGAAACTGTCCATCACATTTTAATAACATGACATATTGCTTTCGTGCTCACAACCAGTCCATGTGGAGAGCAGTCGCATATTTTGGTTTTAGCTAAGTTTTGGCTCTTCCCAAGTTGAGCTACACCATTTAAGCTAGCTGAATATAGAAAAACTATTCTTCAGCTTTTGTAGTTCATGTTGATTCTTCAGTATTTATATGTAAATATATAAAATAATCATTATTTATTATCATGCATGAATTAACTTTCACTTGTTAATACTTGCATACTTTTTTTGCATCTTTTTGGCGGCTGACTTAGAAACTGCAACAAAATATACTGTTTCATTTTGCAAAGTGTTTAGTCCCTGGCATTTATTAGCAACGTAACAGTATTGAAGGGCAATTCATAGCTTGCTGTATTAAGAGATCATGTCAAAAAGAGCTATAAAGTCACGTGTGCATGTACATGCATCCATGTGATTGTCAGGCTTATCCTGTGTTTTAATGCAGGCAAGAATGTAGTGGTCTGGAATGACTGGAGAGGCAAAATAGTAACCTGAAGAGACATACCTTATTCTTCCCTCTTGCAGATAGTTTGTGTTGCCTTAGGAGAGTAAGTTAACTTTGTTCTACCTTAGGCTACAGATTAATACAAATTTCTCTGTGTGGGAATGCCAATTTAAGAAGTCTCCAGCTAGCTTATTCCCACCTTGATGCTCATCTCCTTGGTCCTGCAGCAAGGTTTGTGCACTTAACTGGATCAGGAAACTGCTCTGCCCGAAAAATAACCTGCTTGATGAGTGAAGGTCTTGAAATAGTTTTGGTTTCTGTACATGTCAATTGTTAGTCTTGCTTTTGATGCTACTTAAAAGTTTGGATAATGTTACATGGCATTTTTTTGGAATATGGGTATTTATCTGCCTTACAGACATTGGAAACACCAGACATTCTTTCATGGAAAATCAAACAGTAGTTAAAATGAAAAGCTCTGCAAACAGTGCCAAACTACTGAATCACTCCGATAATAAGTTCTAAAGAAAAATTTTCTGTTTCAGAATACAAGCTGGACTGAGCACAACATTTCATCATAGAGTATCAAGCATTTACTCTGCCAAAGTTTAACAACTAAAAAAAGTTGAACCTGATCACCTGCAAATGCTGATTTTGTTCCATTTTCCCCTTTGTTTTAACAAACAGTATAATAATATGGAAGTGTAAAAGAATACGTTTTCTTATACACAATCTTTTGCTAGATTCATATTGTTCAGAACATAAAGGCAACATTTAATGTGGTAGCTATCATCAATTTCCATTGAGTTGATAGTTTTAAGAAAAAAGAAACATGGCCATCCAGTGCTTTGTATTCCAGAAAAAATGAAATAAAGTATTCAAAGTATGTTAGACTGCAAAGATAATTTAATTTAATTTAATTTGGTATTATGGTTTTTCCTAACTTTACTTATCAACAAAAGTAATTTATATTACATTAGAAATTCAAGGATCCAAAAGAAGATGACTTTGACTCAGTCTGTGATAGACTGTTAGACATGGAAGCAGTAAATATCACATTTATAACATAGTAATTGACTACAGTTTGCACTGCTATGTCTGATGAAGAACATGGGTCTGTAAACGTTTGCACATACTTTGAGCATATACTGTTTTGTAAATGGCATAAGTAACAATATTTCTAGGAAGATCTCCAAACTAAATTTGTTTGCAAGTTTTGAAACACACAATTTGTTACTTCGGAATAGTTGAAATGAAAGCTTTCGGAAACATTACTAATAAAAAGAAGGATATTATCTCAGTAAAGAAGTGATTTCCCTAGCATATTAATTAACCTAGCCTGTGTTCTTAGATGCATGTTTTGTTCCTGGGAATTTTATAGGAGGGTCTCATCGACACAGTAGCAGTAACTCTGACATGCAAGGTTAGGTCTAACACTAAATACATTGGGAGACTTATGAAAAAGTCTGCCTTAATTGTAGTTAACGACTGCTGTTATGGTTTTAATATTATTTTCTCGTAATTATGCTATTATTAAATCATAAGTATTATGTAATCTATATTTTTTTCCAAGTTGGCACTTAAAAAAAGACAATTAAATTTGCTTTAATTACTTGTATATCATAAAGTGTTTTGCTGATTTTTAACATTAATTCTTTTCCCTTTTCACCTGTAGAGGAAAACCACAAGTAAGCATAAGAAGAAAAGGAACAAATATAGAAATTAAATGTAAATTAGGGAAAACCTGCAATATTTGATATACCATAACAGATCGAATAACTATGCTGCTAAGTCTATTTTTTCACCAGTGAAAATATGTTGAGGTTCTGCAGCTGTTCGTAGTAGTTGTGCTTACGTATTAAAAAATAAAACTTGTGTGTATAAAGTAACAAACACATTCTTGGCATTATTCCCTCTGTGGGTATGCGGTATTCAAAAAGTTGAATCTGCTGCAGCCTTGAACAAACGTGGTTACTTTGATTGAGGCAGCGAAGGCCTATGGCTGGGTGAATCTAGGTGTGAGCTCAGTCTCCCTGGCCATTGCACGAGCAGCGATGTGGTGTGGTAGGTGTTATAGCAGAGTTGACAAAAGATGAAAGAAATCGGAAGACGAAAACTTCTAAACTAAGCTAAAAGACCACGTAGAAACTAGTAGAGAAGTTAGAATTGTCTGACAGATATCCTAATATACTGTTTTCAAAGGTATTTATTTGGAAATATGGGAATGTATTAGTTAAGATATTTGGTTCTGTGGACGGTTTTACACTGCTTTTAATCATAGATAGAAATTCACTAGAAGTTACTTTTACCACCTAGTGGAAATACTTACGTAAATTGAAAGAAAACATATATCATAATTGCATATTAACTTGCGGTGTGGAAAATGAGATCTTTTTTGTAGAACCATTTGTAAAGCAGAGGCTATTATTTTTTTCTTGAACGCTTATTTTCCACAAAGGGTAATTTCCATTTGGCTTGCCCACAGCAGCTTTGACTTTAGAAACTAAGCTTACTTACCAATATATAACTTTTATTTTGTTAAACAAGCAAACTACATCTTTGGTACTTTGTAAACATATGATTCACACTGTGACTATACTTTTGTTTCTTGGTTAGTATAATTCCTATATGTTTTACAGTCAATGTAAAAGATGCATGTCTCTTCCTATAAAACCATGGTCTGTTCTTTGCTCAGAAAATTGGAAAGAAATTTAATTCAACTAAAATGGAGAATTAATCAATGTTTCTTTCATTTAAGGTTTTACCAGAGGCTATCAAAATAGCCTTCAAAATAAATACAGAATATAGACAATACAGATCTATTTGAACCCATATGTCATCAAGAAAGAAAAAGAATAATTATTTTGCTTTTTCCAATGCAAAAACGAGGTTAACACAAAAGAAATGAGTGGGTGGCAGGTTCAAACCAAAAGGAAATACTTCATGAAACATTTATAGTTCAGCTGTGGAAATGTGCAACAAAGTGTAGTAGATTTTAATGTTTTATATAGACCCAAAAAGTAGTTGGTCTAATTGAAAGAGGAAAAGTCTTGCTTCCTGAGTTCTTTGTTGTGAGAGCCAAACTCTGCGGGGGAAAAAAATGGAAAAAGAGTTCTCCCTGGAAGACTGTGAGTGAATAAGCTTTACAGAAGAAGTTCAGAAGCACCTTGCATTAGAAGAAAGCAAGCCATATATATTTATAAAGACTAGTCTTTTAAAAGGGGATATGAACCATGAGTATTCACGAGGGCAGCTGTTCCCTAACCGTGAAGGTTTTTAAGGAACAGAATGCATGAGGCCAGAGGATAAAATGTCATGGCATAGCCAACTCCCAGGATTTTGGAGAAATTGCTGTGAAAAAAATGAAGTCAATTTTAATCCTTTTTCCTAATTTTAATCCTTTAAAAATACCATTACATAATTCACTTAGAAGATTCTTGTCTTGGTTGATAGTGTTGTTGAATATCTAATATTTCCACAGCTGTGTTCAGTATTACTCCTTTGAGAAAAATATCTGTCTTGTGGAAAAAATAAGTCAGCTTTTATGTATTTTCCCTAGGAATTGCTATCAGATGAAAAGTTCCCACAGAGAAACATAGATATATTTTAGTAATACTGCATGCAAAACCTACAGTTTTCTGTATATATACTCATAATGCTGCACACTTGGAATGAAAGTTCTTTTCTCTGAATTAACAGAACTGCTTTAAAGTACTTTGTAGAAAACAGTACATTATTAGCTGGCCTTAATAACTCAGTTTATCAAAGCTGTGTTAGTATAAATAACAGCCTAAAGTGGAAGCTATGAATTACACAAAAGTAATTACTGCTCAAGCAGACTGGAGGAATATTGTTTTGGGGAATTCACTCAACTCCTGAGTATTTGTTGACTTGTAGAGACTACAGAGAATGTTTGTGTCCATTATGGCTGGGAAACTCATAGGACTGGTTTTGGAGCACTAGGCAAGAACATCACTGGCTTTTATGGAAAAAGCGAATAGCTAAGCCTTTGTAACTCCCAAACACCAGGTAATTTTTTTGAGCGCAGCATAACAGTTATTAGACCTTATGATAAATAAGCAATGTTCAGGCATTTCAACTGCCTTGCTCCTAATACCCAGCATAGTTTTGCATGTTTGTATCCTCCCATAGAAAAGAAATTAATGTTTATTAAGGAAGCTGCAATCTGGGGAAGAGAGGAGACCTTTCCTTTTTCTTGAGATTAATATGGTCTTCCAATTAGTTATTGTGTACACAACATTTCCCCAAGCTGAAAAAATTACCATTTCTGAATACAGAGCTTTGAAGTCAATGCCCCAAGTAAACCTCATTACCCATAGAACTAGAACTCCCAGATGAAAATGTGAAAACAAGTAAAAATGACTACTTCTAGTCACCAGGACAGGGATTCCCAGGTATAGGCATCAATGAAAGACAGACCTGTATGAAATACGGATCAAACTTTACTTCTAGTTTTAGTGGGTGACTGAAATAGAATGATTCATGTAAGCTGCGTGGGCTCATATAAAAGCACTCAGCTACTGGGCAATAACAAGAGGTAAAGTTGTCATCAGCTGTGTAGCCCACCTCACTGTTCAAATGAGATTCCCCTTCGTTCGTATCTTGTAGTATCCTGGGAAGCTCGATTCATTGGTGGGAATTTTTAATAGACATGGCTGCAGAGAAGAGGCAGTGGTGTGTTGCTCCAAGAAACTTCATGGCGATGATCAGATTGTGTATTGGGAAACTTTACTAACTGTGTTCACAGGCTAATAAAGTCAGTAAGTATTTAATGGAAATGTGCAAAATTATGTTCAGCAGCAATTAGGCAGGGCTATGTGTAAAGCGCATAAGAACAGCTGTGCTGGATCAGATCAGAGCCCGTCTAGTCCAGTCCCCTGTCTTTGACAGTGACCAGAAATAGTTCCACAGAGAAAGGGTATTGTTGTTTATGGTGTTCCTTTGCTTTTAGTTTCCTTGAAGCAAAATAAAGCTGTGTTTTAAGACAGCTGTTTTATTTAGTTTTGAGATTCATCCTGAGGTAGTTTGGCTTTTTTTATGCCATTCCTTTTAAGACTGATCAAACATTATCTGGTTTAGATAAGGACATTTATTGTATGAAAAAGTTGGCACCGTAATGCTAGCAAATCTGTTGGTTTAGTTTTGCTTTACTAACTGGAGTATTTCAGTATCATAAAATGGATGATAAATTATCATGAATTGTTTTATGGTGTGATTAAAAATGTTTTATGCAGTTCTCGACTGTGTAAGTTCGTTCAGGAATGCACAATGATATATGAATGTTTTCCCAAAGGTAATTGAATGATGTAGTAATTGTTGCAGCTTGTTCATCTTGCATCATATATAATGGAAGACGTTTATGAAAAGTTCTGTTTGATATTCTCTATTCCCTTCTTAAACTGAAAAGGCAAAAACAGTGCTAAGTCTTTATGGGTCTATCCTGATGGAATTTTAACAGAGTGTCTTTTAGCAAGGAACATCACATGTGTAATGACACTCTGTAACTTGGATATTGGGAACATTAAAGCAATGTATTTCCATTGAATTTCATCATAGCAGTTGTAATGAAATTGTTAAAATTATGATTGCTAGCATTTGAGTATAGCTGCTTGATGCCTGAATCAGTATAAAACTTTTGAGTAATATGTTAATTTATTAGGAAAATAAAAAGCTAAATTCATTTTGATCATATGATCATTTCTTAATGTGGAAAAGGAGATCTGTTTAATACATTTTAGAGTTTTGTAAGTGATGTCTTCACTACTTTTAGATGGAAAAAGTCTTCCAACATTTTTCCACAATATTTTGGGCCTTGCAACTGTACAGAAGTTGTTGACATCATTAAATCAAAGCTCTTATTTCACATGTCCGCTGTTTTTTCCCCATTTAAAATGGTTTTCAGTGTGCCAAGAGAAGTAAAATTAAAGCCTTTCCCCTTGAAATAGAGAGTTTGGGATTTAATGGTAACTAGCTATAATAGAAGGGTAATGTTACTAAATAAGCAATAGCAGCAGGGATCTCTCTCTTTTGTTCGTTAGAAAACAGGAATGTATGTCTACTGAATAAGTCAAACATATTATTATGAACTAGTCTTTTTGGATGGATGTTTATACCTTTTTCACTTTTCAAGAAGACAGTAAGACTGTTGTGCAGGGTTTCCTCCCAATGAGTGTAGGTTACATGGTTGACTGATGTTTCTGGTTCACTAAATCTTTAAATGCTTCCTGCATACAAAACCAACTTTAAAAGTGTGTGTCTTTAAAAACATGCACAAGGCTTCACCTCTGTGGTTGGGGCATTCTGCAAGATGGTCATAGTATGATTCTGACTCCCTTTAAGCAGTGATTTGACCTGAATTTTGGTCTTCCAATACTGGGTAGATAACTTTAGCAAGGCGTGGTTGTATAAAAGCTGTAACACACGTTGAAACTGCATGTTCATTGTTGCTTTCTGCATTTAAACAGAAGGAGTGACCCTTTGTTGATTGTTTCAGGCTATAAATCCAAAGAGGATACAGGCAGGTCCCTGTGGTTACATTTTCAAGTGCCTACACTTCCAAATGAGTAGAGATTAAGTTTACTTTAGGAAGCTTCAGAATTCCAGAGCACCAGATATTGTATTGGTCTACAAACTTACGATCTGCAGACTTGTTTTCTGAAAATTGCTTCATATAGAAAGTCATCAGGATTATTGTGCAAAATTATTTTGGTAGTATTTTGTCATATTTATGGTATTCTACTGTCTGTAATCTTGTGTTCTCTGAAAATTGTATACATTAGAATATAAACGTAGTACTTAAATTAGAAAAAGTTTTCTCATGAGAGTTTCAACTAGTTAATATTTGTATTACTATACAACAGAAATGATAAACTGTTTATTTTGCTGCCATGATATAATTGTTTATAAAGTAGTGACTTGAGAGAGATCATTGATTTCTTTCAGTAAAAGAGTAACCAAATTGTTGGTAGAGGAATTATAAAATCATGCTTCCCAGTTCTGTTTTTTTTTCTTATTGAACACTAAGGGGTTTTTGCAGTAAGTGCAAACATGATGCATGTTTCAGAATAAAAATTCGGAAATCGTATCAGTCACTCTTTATAGTGTTATGTAGAAGAGAATTCATTGGGTGAAATTCACTTTGTTGTCTTGGGCCCCTAGAAAACTAGTGGTCACACCTCAAACTCCTTTTTGGGGCAAAGTTGAGTGATTTGTAGCTTTGGCATGAGGGGATCTCTTTATTCTTTATTAAATTGAGATGGAAAATGGAGAAGGGTGTGTACTGTGAGCTCTACATTTTTGGGGTCTCAGAGGTTCTAACAGCCTCAACACATGGGAATTAATAATAACAATCTCACTTTGGGAGGCATTTGATGCCTTTATTTTTCCAAGGTTTTTTGTTTTTTTTTAAAGAAAGATCTTTTACCTTATCTTAGAGGAAACGTTGCCTCTAATCATTGCTTCAAGTTCAGAAAGCTACCCGAGCTCCCGTGGTAACAACCTTGTTTTGTTGGACACCTTTGCAGTTTTTATTTTACCAGAAGTGTATGTCCCTGTGCACAAAACAACAGTTCAGGCTGATCCTCAAAGTTCTGTCATCATTTAACCAGTAGAAAGATCCTACTCCATAAAAATGTCAGTGTCAATACCTTTTCTATTAATATGGTGATAACCATAGGATGTCTTCTGTTATTTTGAATTTATAATGGGACCTACCTGAAGGATTTAGCAGGTCTTGTCCAAATTCTTATGTATGATGCATGAGCCAACAATCCAAATCAGATCTTAGAAATATAACAGACAGAGAGTCTAAAGCCCCAAAATTCCTCTTATGCCACAAAACATTGTGGTTCTGGAATTCCTACGGCTATTGAAACCTAACCTTTGCGGTTCTGGGAATCTTACTTTAAAATATCTTACCCTTTCATAGTTTCAATATTTACTTTACATCCTTGTATTCAGATATATTTACCATACATTTGTCTCTGGCTGGCTTAGTGAAAAAATTTTATTCACGTTTTTGCCCTACTCTAAGTAGTTTCCTCTCTGAAATGGTTAAAAAAAATTCTGATGGGACATCTCTGCAGTCTTAGCAACTTACAGCTTGTTCTCTCTTGCATTTATCTGTGGGTACAAATTGCAGCTACATCTGCATCTGGAAAACTGTAGAAATGAGAGTACTTCTGTGCATTTACCCAAATCTGATCGTTGTTACTTGATTGGCTTAACAGCTTTCTTCCTCAAGCCACATTCTCATCAGGGACTTGCTGATTTGCATACAGTGACTTTCTGCAGGCAGTCATTATTCCACCTATCTAGGAATAATGTGAAGGCTCTCCCAGTATATCCTAATTCAGCTTCTTGTCAGACGAAAAGATCAAGTGGTGCCTACTTCTGTAAGACTTAGGAAATTTTCAAAGGACCAGTATGACCCAGGTTCGAGCAAGTTATTTCAATTCCACAAGAATATCTAATGGCTTTGTTTGGACCATACTATTTTATAAGACTTCTGAGTCTGATAATACTTCAGCAGAACTATATTCCATTCTCAATCTAATTGCCTTCTTGAAGTATATTCATTTCCAATGTAAGTCTGCAAAAATTAATTGCTCGAATTTATTTTGGAGAATAAACAGTAATTGTAGGGGTTTTGTGTTGAGCTGTCCTTGCATATTTTTATCCTACTGGTAGCCAAAGATTCTGAATTTGTTCCCATATTTGTCTTGACCAAGAATGGTCAGGTCATTTTCCTATGTCTTACTGTCACAAGCTGTAAAATAGTGATAATCCCATTTACTTTGTTTCTAAAATCCTTTGAGGCTTTTTAGTGGGATTTTTATAATAAAGCCCATTTCGCTTCCAACGGAGTTGGTAATTTTGAAGAGTGAACAGACTTAAACTGCTTACATTTGAAATATGGAAGTGTTATCCAAGTTTAATTGCCCGTGTATTTCTTAAGTGACTAAGCATCCATTTGTTGCATACCCTTCATCCCTTGGCTTCTTTCTCCTTCTTGGTCTTCTGCCTCTGCTACTGTTGTGTTCCGATTCCAAAATGGTTTTCCTTCAGTTTCTCTGTTTCACTACTGTGGCATTATATTTGCACAGTAACTTTACTTTAGGTCATGTTATGTTTTTGAGTGCTTCTTGTAGGAACAACTTATCACAGCATGCTTTTAGGCAAGCTTGATACTCATAGTATTAAGTGACCAAAGGAAAAATCTTAGACAAATGACTTGCATAAAATTCACTTTTGTGATGTCTTAAGAGTGAAAAAGCACATATTAGAGAAAAAAGTATGTTAATGGTCACAATAAATCTTTAGTCATCTGTATTTTAGCACTGTTATCCCATGCAAATCCAATGGAGATTTTCTAGTAGGTCTTATAAGTCTGAATGTTTTGATAAGAAAAGTATTCTATTTGAATGAAAATAATTGCAACAATACATGGTGTTTTGCTTAAATTTATTATAAGAATGCATAAAATGGTGTAATACAGTAGCTTGTTTATCTGGAAATCCCTTCTTGGGTCAATCTGTGTATTCAAAATGCTTAGTAAAGCTTCTGAAAGCACTGCTCAGCAGTGTTGCAAAGTCTGAAGTTATTTAGCAGTAGACTAAAAGTATTCATTTTAATAATTTAGTTTTTTTAGTCTCTCAAAACAGTAGTTTGGGAGCTTAATGGTGTTTGATGAAGACAAAGAAATATTAGCCAAAGCATTAGCCAAAGTCAAAAGGAAGGAAGGAATCAAATGTTGAAAGTGCACAAGCAATGAAATCAAATCACCCAAAACAGAACATTGTATGTAAAAACTCAGCTTGTTGATTTCACCATTCTTTACCAAACTCAGCAAATCACTAAGGTATGACTTCTGACCATGCTTTACCAAACAAAATATCCAAAGCAATCTTTTTACAGAAGTCTACATATCATAGGATTGTTTCTTAAAGAAATGCATTATATTTTGACTCACTGCAGATGAAGTACCGTTGTGCCTTGCAGGAAATAGTTTATTTGAGTAAGAGAGAACTTTGAGATAGAACAATGTTATTTTGTTTTTGTCATGATTGTATAGCTTCAGAGAAAACAAAACTCAGGTGTTCATATATGCTGTCTACAATATGCTAAAAAAAAATATTTGGAGATCCTTCACTGTTAAATGTTGTGTGAACAGTATGCTTATGCTGATAATATGACATGTCTGTTGGCAGTAGATTGGGATGTGTGAGAAATGCATAGTGGAACCTTCACTTCCAGAGTGAGGGCAATAAAATTACAGTTCAGTAGTTAATATGTGTCCTTAGAAGGTTTTATGATATGCAGTTGCTTACAGCTTTTATATGCCTTTAAAAAAATCAATCCCTGTATTAAGCCATTTCATCCTTTGTTCCGATCCATTCTGAAGAAGAAACTATTAGCATGCCTATAGTACTGAAGAAAACAGAGTACATTTTTTTTTATGCCTCACAGAATAGCGCAGGAGAAAGTGGAAAGTAATTGCATGAAGAATAATGACTTGCCAGTGATCTGTAATCATTTCCTACCACCAGCCTACTCTTATAAGAAAGGACTGTAGAATTCAATAAATATGAAAGATGTTAGAATGACTTTCAATTTTTATTGAAATTGTTCTTTAAAATAAAAATATTAACTACTTTTAATCAAATTTTTGGCCACTTTAGAGAAAGAATATAATATTAAAATTTGGAGCGGAATATTAAAAATGCTTCTTTTCTTTGAACTCAGACATTAAAAAAATCTTCAAGAGACTGAACTCCTTTCTAGGGAAATGGAGATCTATTTGAAAACACTTACTATTGTATACCTAAGCAGACATTCATATCAAATGTATTACTGAAACCGTTTTATCAACATTGTCTCTGAAGGGGTGATTTATGACTATCTAGAAGCTTTCAAATAACCACTAACTGAATATTTTAAAGTTTTGAGAAAGTCTAATTGGTTCCCTAAGTGGGCAACATGATCCTATACAGTATAAAAACCTAGCAAAATAACACTGTACAAATGAATGGGACCTACCACTCTCTGAGGTTAAAAAAAAAAAAAAAAAAAAATTCAAATATACTTTGTTTAACAAAAAAAAGAAAAGCATCCACATAGAAATTAATTGCTCATTCCTCTAACTCATCAGATTCTGTGTTTGAATACGGGAAGTTTTCTGTGTTTGAATACAATTCAACATTTTTTTTCTTGAAATTTCAGTTGGCAGAGAACTTATCACTGCAAAATGTTTGGTAGAAAATCCAGTACCATGTATGTTTTAAGAAATTTGATTCTTGCACTGCTAGAATGTTCATAGCTCAAGGACTTTTATTTGTATTATTTTTAAAGCTGATGGTACCATTTAAAATGTTTTAAATTCAGCTAATCAAATAAGACCGGACCAAGTTGAGGGTTTAGTTATATTCTTCTTTTCTAAAATCTGATCTTGCGGAGGGTGTATCTGGGGACACAGTTTGATCTATTGAGTTTAAGTAAAATTTCTGTCAATAGAAATAAAAATTTATGACATAATCTTGAGCTTCTGTTTTTACATTTAATGTTTTTATAATGAAACGTTATTAAGAAATACACTACTACCTTACTTCAGTATATAATATACTGTATCATATTTATAGTAGTAAGAAGGGTTTAAATGAGAAATAAGCAGACCTGTTAGTAGCAGAGAATAAATAAAGCTGTGTTTTTAGAGACAGGGGTTGCAATGCAGAAGTTGGGTGTTCATTTGGTCTTCTGTGGTTTAAGAACAACACTGCAATAGGATCTTATGCATGAAAATGCATGTGGTGATAGCTGTCTTGTATTGATATAGTTGTTTTCAAGATGAACATGTTCCAAACGTGACTCTTCATTCTCCTCCTCTTCGCTGTTGTCATGAACATCATCATCATTGATATGAGTCCTGCAGATGCGTTCTGGAGGGACCGTCCTGTGACATTGTGGGAGGAATTGTAGTTTAATTATTCAAGATAACTCATAACTTCATGATTTATTTATTTATTTTCAAACTTTATGCTGTTATTTAGAGATTTGAAAATGTTAACTTAAGCAGTATATTAAATTTTCTCACTAATATATTTATTGAGGACTTTCACAAGTAATTCTTTTTAAAATTCTCTTCTTGCATTGTTTTCTCATTTATATCATATGCTTAGTTTTCCTGAGGAAAGTATTGCCATGTATTGCTGAATGAAAACTTTCTGTATAACACACGTAAGATCCTCTGTCTATCGTTCCTTTGCTTTGTGAACAGTATAGAGGAACTAGAGGCCATGCCTAACTTCACCACTGGGGCTGGCTGAAACCTTCTGAAAGGCCACATTCAGTGGTCATCAGCAGCTGATGACTCCTTCCAGTTATTTTATAACTGGTTTGGGCTCTGCTCCAAGAGCAGAAAAAGCTGGTACTTAGCTGTGCCTATCAGATTGTAGCTGCCCCGGCGGACATGTGGCCCAAGCAGTATTACAGATTAGTTTCCTGGAGAGAACTGGTGCTCAGCATCTTTGTGAGCATTTTCAAGAACTATGAGAAAGTGCGAAATCTCACTTTTCTCTTATCCTATGCAGAAATACTGCAGTAGAAAACTCAGGATTTAGCTCCTTCTTCAGAATTTTTAAAGAAAATATTTACTTAAAAGTAAAAAGTTCTTAAAACAAAGCATGTCTTGTGACATTTATTTTAATGCCATTAATGTAAAAAAGATCTTGGAAATTACCTTATTTTATTATTGTTCAGTCTTAGAAAACGTAATTTTCTCATTTCATCAATTCCAAACGGTACAGACTTTAATTCATTGTGATCCAAAAATAACTCTCTTAGAGAGTGATACGCTCCAAAAAATGATACTGGATCTATTCCATCGTCAGTAAGTTTGTTAAAGGACAAGTAGAGATATTCCAGCCCTGGCTTCATGTGACCAAAGACATATCCTGGAATTCTTTCAATCTGATTTCCTATAAGTATCAGATGTAGTAAAGATTTTGGCAGATAGGAGGGAACATGATATAACTTATTATAAGAGAGATCAATTGATTCCAAGTTCCTGCATTAAAGGAGAAAAATAAAATGGGATGAAAACATTATAGCATACTGCATTGTTAATGCTACGTTCTGTACAAAATGGTGCTTAACAGGATTACAAGGAAACTAAATTTCAAAGGGAAATCTGTTTCTGTTGATGGAACAGAATGCATTTTATGGAACATGGTCATGCATAATTACTTTGGGAATAGAAAGAATTGAAGTCATTAATTATCAATCAAGCCCAATGATTCAGTTGATGGGAAGAAATCTACAGTTATGAGTACAGAGATAAGGTTGAATAGGGGAAACCTAAGGGACTAATTTGTGATTGATAAGCACTGCAGAATTGCAATAGTGAGTTACATTGGAAAACACATAATAAACTTGGGACTTCAGTGGTTATCCCATTGACATGGATTTTTAAATTTTATTCTAAAGCCCATTTGAAATTGATTTTTTTTTTTTGTGAATGGGTCCTTTAGGATCATTCTGATGTGCTTCCCTTCCAGAGATGAGAGAAGCTGTTAGTAATAGTGTGGTTGTTTTCAGATTAAGCAGTTTACAAATCCAGAAATCAACTGATAAGACTGCAGCTGATAGGTTGTGGCAAGGTACCCTACGTAGCTTAGCAAATCATTTACCAGAAGAATCAAAAGCAGTTTCGTCTTATGCTTCTTTCATTCTCATTGCTTGCTCTGCGTATGTTCTACTCCTACACAATGCGGCTGCACAGTGTTCCCTTCATCTTATTTACTTCTATAATTTTTAATCTGATGGGAAATAAGGCTAGGACAATATTCAATTATTTTAAATTACCTGTGAGGTAATGATATATTAGTACCAAATTATTGTATAATTTTATGGAGAATTATTGATAATTAATGTTCATTTTTTGATTGGATGGTCAAAAAATATTTAGACTTTTACGTATAGAATTGAGGTATAAGATCTTTTTGTTTTAAAGCTGATTCTGAATACTTCCTAGATTATACAATTTAAGCAAAGGAAATTAAGACAAATTAGCAAAGGAAAACAAGCAAATCAAAAGATTACTTTTAACTTGAAATTGTAGTTATGAAGTGCAAATATTTATTTCATTATCTGACTCACTAATAACAGAGAAAAATAAAATAATTACATTTTAAATAATTCATACTTACTCTTGGTTTATCCAAGCCAAAGGTGCTATTCTGTGCTCTTCTAATTTGTTATGCTTTAGCACAATGACATTTATGTGTCTTGTATGGTTAAAGCAAATTTCTGACACTTCTTCAATTTGATTATTTTCAAGGTATAACTCCTGTAAGTGCATTTGGAAAGAAAATTTGTGAAAGCAAAATACGCTGTTCTTTCCCATTGCAAATTCAAAATGTAGCTATTACCTGTCCTCCATATTACCTGATATATCTATTAATTTCTGAATCAGTCAGTTGTAGCTGTAGTGTGACTTTCAGAAACACAATTTTTCAAAGCAATTGTTTTGTTTTCTCATTTGTGAGAATACAGATTGCTTTGAAAGATCAAATAGAAAAACAGTTGTATCTTTTGTCTTGCTTGAAGTTGTACAGTGTAAGAGTATATAATGTGAGAGTGATGAGATTGACAAGAAGTTGATAATTTTTTTTTTTTGTCTTGGAAAGCTATTAGTGAGAAAATTATTAAGAGTCTTGCTTTCTTAATATTTTTGCTGGGCACTTGTGAGCTTTGAAACAAATTTGTAGGAATATAAAATGTTGATGTTTTACAAAACTTAATGTGAGTCTGCAATGTATCAAACCTGCATGTTTTACACAGATTAAGTTCCTGATAATGGCTTGTAATGTAGGATAAATATGACATGAAATAAAAATGGAGCAATGACTAACATTTATGTAGGACCTGAAATAGAATTTAAGGCCTCTAGAGGAAGGCTTTGGGAAAAGAGAAAAGCAACTTTGTAACCTGAAAAACGTTGTTTGTGAATTTATGAAGTGTTGGTTTAAAATTAAATGTTCCCAAAGCATATGAAGTGTAGAAAAACTTGCCAGGTGTTCACTGTTTCATCAAGGAAGAATGAAGTGAAAAAAAGAAAAAAGTAACATATGAGTGAATGGATAGTGGAGAACGTTAGGCTGAAGTAAAGTTGCAGGCAGTAGCTGCAGAAGAAGCTAATGTTGTAGAAAAGATATTATTCATTTTGCTAGACTTGGTTTTCCTTTTTTTTTTTTTTCGCCCCCCTCTCATTTCAGATTATGGAAGATCCCAAGGATAAAAGGAAATAAATACGAGGACACGGAAATGAGAAAGACCAAAAGGAAGGATAGAATCAAGAGAGATGATGAAATTAATAGGTAGCAAGGATTATCTTTGAAGTAAAGACTGAGGTAAACAGAGAATGAAACTAGACAGATTTAAAAGGGGGAAGAAAATACCTTCGAGATAGCATCCCTAAAAAATCCAAGCCATATCACTGCAACAAATCCCATTCAAATTCTGGGCAGAGGAATGGAATGGGAGACTACCAAAAGCAGAAATTTCTTGATTAAAAATCAAGGAATGAGGAAACTGTTCAGGGAAGAGAAATAAACCTCCCATTCAAACCCTGCACCACACCCCAAATGAGGCAGAATTCAGCAAAGGTTTGGAAAACCAGGGGAACTGAGACTTAAACCAGCCAAAAAAAGAAGAGGACGGTTAGATATAGGCATCTCTCTCTCTCTCTCAGACTAGACAATCTTGGTTCCTTTAGTCTTTCCGTATAAAACAGGTTTTCTACATCTTTCATTATTCTTGTTGCTGTGTTGTGAACTTTACTCTGTGTGGTAACTCAAAGTTCACAATGTTTTTGCACTAAGACGTTATCTGTATTAGGAGTGTTATGTGAGTGGTGTGTAACTGAACAGGCAGAAGTTGCAGGCTATGCTATTTGGTGAGACAGTACTAGATAAATTCAGATACCTTAAAAGATACCTTTTGGGATGGAGGTGGTATAAGTAACTTTCTAGAAATAATGATTTAGGAATAAAAATCATTAGTATATCTAGAAACAAATTTATAAAATTTAAATTTATCTCTACCTGATGATAGTAAGGCAGTAAGTAGGGAAAAAAAAAGAAGAAAATGTCTGGAAAAATGAAGCTTTCTTGGTTTGTTTTTTTTTTTCTTTTTGGTTGTTTTGTTTTGTTTTGTTTTTACCTCAAGAGTGGTGGGAAGACCTTGTGGGATAATTCTAAATTTATTTCTTCCCAGTCGCAAATAAGAGAGACTTTTCAAAGGATAAAAGGCCAAAGGACTGACATTCGCTTCACTAAGTTTATTTCCTTCTAATTCCAGGGTGACCAAGTTCTTTAAATCTGGGGAGAAAAAGTTGGAATTTCTGTTAGTTAATGCCATCTCATATCTTGTTAAAATGCATGTTTAAAATTTAACCATCTTAAACATTACTCAGATCAGTTCACAGCGGTGAAGAAATATAGCGAAAGAATATTCATTTATTATCTCATAATCATAGAATTATATTGTTTATTAGTTTGTAGAACTTTAGAGATTGACTAGAGCTTTATTTATAGCTTTCTCTCCCACTTACAATGGAAAAGGCGGCAGCTGTAAGACTTGTGGATAGTGCTACCATTTAGGTCTTATTACTTCATGGTTATGTGCAGATGATGTTTGGAATACTATGTGGGTGCTGACCTTTGAGCAGTTGCCCAATGATCTCCATGGGTCTCCAGTCACTTACATGATAATGGGTATGGTACTCTTTCTTTGGGCTCATATCTTCCCCTCCCTGCTTTACTCCTTTCAACCACCTGCTGCACTGTGTTGAGAACCCTTCACAGATTATACTGTTCCTCGTCCTCAGCCATCCAAATGCAGGTCACAGAAGAAACCAGTGTTGATCAATATATGTAAGCAGAAAATACTGTTTCATAATAATAAGTTCCTCATTTGCAAATAATCCAAATAACTTCTTTTTTACAGAAGCTTTGTATAGCTCCTCCTAACAGTGCAGTTTGATGATTTTAAACTAAAAGGCTCTTGCAGCCGTTGGCCTAAGTTTTCTTTGTCTTAGCTCAAGCATTTATATTGCTCCATAGTGAACTGTATCACTAACTGATCCGGTTTAAATGGGGACCCTTTTGGCAGAAGAGTAAAGGGAGCAAAAAAGTCAGTCAAATTATGACATGGATGGTACCCTTTCTTTTTTTCTTTTTTTCTTTTTTTTTTTTTTTTTAATCAGCCCGCATTTAGCTTAGCTTAAAATCATCATGGTTAACTCTAATTATATTCTGCCTTATATTTCATGCACATCAAATTCTGTTCACTTTCATGCAATTTTAAAAATAATTAATATAGTTTCACCACACATAAAGCGATCAGGTTATGGGTCAGGACAGTAGGTATCTTCAACATACTTCAAAACCATCTCTACTTAGTAACCTTAAATATAAGCTTCTTTCAGAGAGTAGCAGTTGCATAAGAAGGGAAAAAGTAATTTTTAAAAACTCCGTCATGCAAATCTTTCAGCTTCTGCTGCCTTTTGAAAACATGGCACTTAAAAGCAGCAATTATTTTTCTGGTTATATCAAACCAGATGCATTTGGTTGAACATTCTGCTTTTCAAATTTATTTTAATCTTTTCATGTGATTGATGTTAGTTTTCTAAATACCTTGTAAGCCATCTTCATCAATGGCATGAAGGTGGTTGTCATTTATTTTTATTTCTTCCAAAGTTGATGGCAATTCAGAGGGAATATGTACCAGCATATTTCCATCCAAATACAAACGTTTTAGCTTTTTCAGGATCTTAATCATAGGGATGAAGAAGAGAACTTAGATTATCAAGGTGTAAAATATATGGTTAAACATACAGTGTAATTATAGTTAGCATTTTCTTAAACACACTTTTTGAAGATTTTCAGCAGCAGTGCACTAGTATCCAGTGTTTTGAATAAAAAAATGTTTTTTTCCTATCAGTCTAATTAATTGGTTTCTTTATGCTAAATATTAACAAAGTTGCCAGTTAATGTGATGTGTAACCAGAAGAGCTTGATTGAGCACATCAACTTTCCACATGGCCATCCTGCAGCTATCCAGCCATACCAATTTGTATTACTGCTATTGTCTTTGAGTCATGTACCTATTACCTTACTACACTACTGCAGTATTTAGGAGTTCAAAGCACATAATTTATAGATTATGCATTTATACTCTTCATTTGAGCAAATTAATGGTTTTCTGTAGGTCAGCAAATTTACTTTGCTCAAGCATAACGACAGCTTCAGTGACCTAGGATTTTTATTACTTCAGTCAGCTTTAAAAATTGGTATGAAAAATTGTCGTAGCTTAATTTTGATAAATGCACATTAGTCATCATGCAGTAGTAAGCATTTTTTAAAAAGGTGGAGTTGTTTTAGCAGTGGATCCACTGAAGCCTGCTTTCCTCCAGTTTTGTCTTAACTGCCTGGTTTAGCCTCACTAAAATTTATTTCATGATTGAGACACCTTCCTGGTCTGTCTTTTCCATCCACTTTGATTTCATAGGAGTTGTAGGAACGGAAGTCCTTTGAAATCAGCCAAAACTGTTCATGTTATATGGAGGGAGGTATACAGAGAGTCCTACAAGAAGACCGATTGCATACGGCAGGAAACAAAATTAAAAACATAACTGTGATAATTCAATTTGTTGTTCATATGCTTTTTGTATTCATCTTGCCTGAAAAAGCAAGGTCTTGATGCCTTACTTCCACACTTGAATTACTACCTGTACGTACTTGTTTGCATGAGAAATTATTATGGGACTTTCTGTCTTCAAGTGAGGAATATGTAGATGCACTTGAATAGCCTGTTACCATGTAAATTCCCCTTGCAAGAAAAAGACTGACTATAGAAAGTTTCTTGGACTATTTTATGAGAAAGCTGTTCTTTTAGGAAGCAGCCATGCTTGAAAGTTTCTCATTAAAGACAGTCAACAATAAGCATTACAGCTGATTACATGAACTCCTATTGAGTGGATTTTTATAGCAAGACCTGGCATAGGCTGATCTTTTTGGGAATCTAAGAGCATAAGCTTTACAGAGCTGATGTAGTGAGAAAGATGATACATAAATTTAAAAATATTGAGCCTGAGTATCCCACGTACGGTTAATGGAATATGAGCCCTTCAATTCTGAAATCTCTCAACTGCAACTGATAAAATATGAGAAAATTGTCTCTCTCCTATTGTTTAACATTTAATACTTGGTGAATGTAATTCAAAAATCTCTACAGATATTCCTGATTATGACGAGAGATTTCCTGAAATAGCCAGGTTTAACTGTATTGTTACAGTTACATGGTTAATGCAATGGTTAGTCGTACTAGGTGCAAACTGTTTTAGATCCATAGACTGAAAAGCAGGAAAAGCTTTCCTTTAAGCAATAATTAGTCATAGGATAGTAGAAAAGTTAGGCTTTCTTACTTTGAATGCTTGTAGACCTATGCCAGGAGAGGTAATACTATTTTTACTCAGATCAATCCATTCCAAATTAGGTATCCCATTGAATGCTTCATCTGAGATAGTAGTGATACTATTTCCTAGGACAGAATTCAAGAAGATAGTTTGAGTTATGAACTACAGCATGCATCTGAGTTGTGTAGTATTGTACATGAAAAATATATTATGAAAATAGTTGTATTATGTACCATAATTGTGTGGATATATTCATATTAGTATTTAAACACTTGTAAGCCAATCTAACATTTTTAATTTATTGTTTTAGAGGCTTAGCTGTAAAATTCATTCTAATACATTTCCATGATAAGGAACAACAAAGTATTAACACTACTGTTGACTGCATTTGAGAATGGATAATGTTACTCATGAGGAAAATCGTGCAGAGTAGACCCATTATTTACCTGTAAGGTCTAGACTTTTTAGATCTGGATCTGAGATTGGTGGTATTTGTGTAAGTTTGGCGTTAATGCAGCTTACTGTGGTGTCTGAGGTGGAACATCCAGGTGGTAAAGGAGGAGCTTCTATGGGTGGAACAGGAATTGGGAAATGAGATGGAATTCTGAAAGTACCATCATCTTCATCACTTTCATATTGTATTTCTTCTTCTGCAGCTCCCTTTCTTGTGATAGGCTTCTTTTCTCTGTGATGGGCTTTATACTTCTGTCGATTTTTTTTGCCTTTCCTTTTTCTTTTCTTTTCATCCCTTTTACGACCCTCTTTCTCTTTAAACTCTACCACTTCTGTTCTAAGCAGTTCATCTTTTTCAGTTTGAGTATGTGCTGATGACAATACATTGGCATTGTCAAGGTCATTGGGTTCTGGAGAATCACCAGACAGCTCACTTATGTCATCCAGTGAAATAATACTTGAATCCAAGGAGGAGGCTAATCAGAGGCAATGAGAACAAAAAAAAAAAGTTGTCTGATACAAGGATATGAAACTGAAGTTTTAGTAAACATTGTTCCCTTCATATAATAAAAATACGGTAACTATAGAAGAATAGTGTTCCCCTTAGAATATGATTTGAAAGAATGAAAATATGGTCTTATATTACTGCTTGACAGAAGAGACATACTTTGACTGAGAAATGATTAAACCAACCATACAGAACATTTTGTAGACAGGTATGATTCATTACAACTCCAGAAAAAAGGGGAAAAAATTAATATAGCCTTCGTTATCTTCCTTATTGAACTAATATATTAATTAGGTTTTTTGTTGATGGAGGTATCTAAAGAGGAAAAATAATGTGTCTGGGAGTGGGAGGAAGGTAATTTGAATAAAATTCACGAAGGTTAAGATTTGTTCTCCAGTGCAAGTGACTGTCAGATGTAGCGATGGCTGCAGGTGGGGAGCTCACCAGGAAACCAAAATGCAGTTTTTACTTGCATAACAGGGCAATTTAAATAAAAGGAGTTTAATTGTTTCAATCAACATGACTTCTAGTTCTACAGTTAATTTCTATCATGCCTCTACTCAGTGCATTTCCGTGTATCACATATGCGCACACACACAAGGCTAAATAATATTTTTATGGTAAGAGGAGGTTAAGTTCGATACTTTGCAGACTTAGGGTATTGGGAGTGGGGGAAGGAAATCACATTTCATCTTTAACTCCTTCATTTCTTTTCTTTTTAAAGATACTGAGTTTGTTTAAATTTTTATGAAGAAGCAGTAAGATTTTAGTTCTGTTGTTCCTCTTGTGATTTGACTTTCTTCTCTTGATTTGTATCAAATAGCTGCATGTTTTTACACCCCTAACAAAGATTTACCAGTCTGTAAACTGTATGATGTTTATTATGTATGTCTAATACATTAATAATGGCTAATAGTTATTGATTGATCCTTTGTAAATGGAAGTGGGATATTAAATGTAACCAGATGTTCTTTCTTCGTACATTTACCAAAATTTTGTAAAGGTAGGAGGGAAGAAGCAGAAAGGGGAAAATAAAAAAAAAAATATAATTATCTTTACTATTGCATACTTAACATCTTCTTTCCTTTAAATATCATATCAAACTCATCTGACAGCCAGTGTACTCTAAGAAACAGAAGTCAACTTGAGTAGAAATTATGAAGACCTGCTCTTATCATATAATTCAGGACTTGTTTTCTCTATAAAAGGATAATGTGTACCTTGTAATCATTGATATCATTAAATGTAGCGTTTATGTTAGGTTTTGCATGAAGTAGTTTTAAAATAGTAAAAATATTATGGTGTACTGTACCAGTATCAGAACAAACTGGGCAGCATTCTCCTGCAGGTATAATAGTTTTGGGACATTTCAGAGGGTGGCACATAGTTGTATCACATATCACTTCTCCTTTTGAACAGAGACAGGTAACGCAGGGCTTGGGAGACCAGACAGCTTTATCATACATAATCATGCCATTAGCTGTGCAATGCCCCTTCTTTCCTAAGAAAAGAAAACAGAGAATTGGAGTTAAATAGCTTAAACTGAAATAAAACCAACAGTGTTTATTAAAACTTTGGAAAGAAGCTCTACTAGTTTGTTCTCATTTTGAAAATATGTAAAATACACCCTATTCTAAGTATCCTATCCTTATTCCTTATTTTTCACAGCTGTATTTTCTTCAGCTTATTAGTAGTCTGCAATCCCTGTTCGGTTCTTGGCCTCCCAGTTGTGAAGGCAATCAAGGGGGAGGCACACAATTAATGTGTATGTAGCTGTTACCTGCTTACAGCTTCACAGTGAAAACCGAGTGCAGGTTCTCGGTCCCTCTAATTGTCTGCTCCCTCTATTTCAGGCAGTCATCATAATAGTTCATTTCCCCCTCTTCCTAACCAGCTGATGAGGACCCTTACCAGCTTTGTCTTCTGGAAAAGTTCAGACATATTCCTAAAATGGGAAAATTAAATCTAGATGGTGAGTTTCTGAGGGTCTTTTGCATGGCAGCTCTTCTTTCCTCTCCATCCTTAGAAATGGAAACCAGAAATCACAGATCTCAATGAAAGCTATGCATAGATACAGTTGAGAAAGAAGCAAAAGTTTTCTTCATCACAATGGAATTAAAATAAATCATGTAGAACTTGAGAATATTTTTTTCTGGACCCCCTTCTGTTTCTCTCTTGTGCACTGGACATCTTTTCTAATATCTTGCACATTAAATGAGAAAGTTTTGTTAAGGCTCTGTGGAACCGGGAGGGTAACAATATTCACTTTATAGTGACTGTTCATAGGTGTAATGGAAGTAAATTCCATCTGTAATGACTGGTAGGATGGCAAATGTCTCCTCTTCCCTGTAAAATGCTTTACCTGAAAAAAACCCTTTGCTAGGAAAGTAGCAAGCTTGAACTACTTGTGCTAATAAATACTTTGTCTCCAAAGTTTCTGGACATGAATCTACAAAAAAAAAGAGATTTCCCCAGGGTACCAGTCGAAGTTTTCAGAAAGAAATGTAGAAGGGGTTTATTTTGTAACCTATACTCAGATATTCAGTAGGCAAGTTGTTTGGAAAGCGTAAAGACTTGTGGAGGAAACTGTTCCAAGTCTCTCTTTCCTTCCAGTGATGGAGTCTACCTCAGCAAAAGTTTCCCTGGGCAGTTCTCATCCAGCCTCCAAGATAAACATTGCACTTCAGCATGATGCTTTTTTTTTTCTTTTGAGAGAAGGAAAGCCAAGGTTGACATTCTTCATCCCATGCAAATATTTTCCTATTTTTGAGCATACCTCTGAATCTGGTGAGAATCTGTACTCCCTACACACCTTCCTTTTCCTCTTTATAATTAATGGAAGAGTGCATTGCTGAAGTGTTTGTTTCAAGCTGAAAACCCATTTCTAAGTTACTTTGTACTTTCCTGCGTATAAATAAAAAAAAACTTTTCCTCTTTTCCTATTTGGTTTGACTTTCTCCTTCAGATGAAGATTGTCTAATACAGTGGAAAAATCTTATCTCAACTGAATTTACATGCAAGAGACTTTAATTTGTGATAGACAAATTGTCTTTGGAAGGATTGTTTGCAGGGTTTGTTTTCCCACACTTGCCCTGGTCCATGCTTGGTTGTTCAGTTTTAAAGCGAAGAGTATTCAGGATAGTCTCTAAATATCCTGACAAGACTATTGTAATTATTTGGTTTGAAATCTCTCCGGAATTAATATTTGACTCAAAATCAGGCATGTTGCAAAGTCCTTCAAGGCAGTCCTGCTTTCAGCTTCATAACAAAGGTATTCCTTTGCCCTTCTATGTCAAGACCATTGGATACGAACCTGTTTTCTAGAATAAAAATTATCAGAATCATCCTGTTCGGATGCTCCTCTATGTTCCTTATGTTTTAAAAAATGCTCTTTTGATTTAAGTTACTCTCAGGTTGGAAAGGGGGAGAAATTAATTTTTTGAACAGTTGCATCTTGTTTTTTCAAAGACCCAGGATATGTATGCATCATTTCAGCCACATAGAGTTGTGCTCTAATCAACTCAAGTCATGCTAACTGAAGGAGGAGATGAGTTAGCCCATGCCAAGTGTTAGTTGGCTGTAAGTCCCTTGTCATTCTACCCAGGTATCTGTAATCCAGCTGTTTGCTGGATCCTGACTGCTGGTTTTTATGTGCTTGCCAGGAAGCCACAATATTTCTTTTAAATAATCTCCAAAGGAAACACAAAAAGAACACTACACTTTCTCATGTTAAACAATAAAATGTCAGCTGTTCCAGAGGAACATTTCTGGCTTGAGATGGAAATTCTTCTGTGCTTCCTTAAATTCTTTATTTTGTTTTAGCTACTAGACTGTATCTGAAGTTGGTGCAAATCTTGTCTGAATAAGCATAAAGATATGGGTTATCAGGCCTTGGCCTCTGCAGACTTCTTTAACAAATTGTCTTGTTTTCTGTGTACATGAGAGTTACTTAACAAGACAGGACAAGTGTGCGTGCTCAAAGGCGAAGAGGTACCCTTTTATTGCGTTGCAGAACTGCTATTTGGTGCTCTTTTGGAATTCACATAACCCCTATGAGACAGAGCAAAGACTGCGTTGAGATGCTCCTTAAACTTCCTACCCACTGAATAACTTCAGTATGGTGGTACGAGCAGGGAGAAGTGAGGTTTACGAAATGTTAGAAATAGTGCAGCAGTGTACATCCCATTCTGCACTGCTTAATGGGCAGACTGTAGTCTGTAAAGGACAAACAACTGCAAATTATCTTATGTTGCGGTGAACTGTTTGATTTAATTTAAATGGTTCACGTGATTTTTGTATGGAGGAAGGAAATATGTCTGGTTACTGTTAAACCTCTATTTAACTGTTAATTTTCATCCTGCATATGATATCTATAAATCATTTTTTAGGCTACTAAGAGCAAAATAAGTAGCTAGGATAATGAAAATCAAGTTTTGGATTGCATTTTTTTCTGTTCTGAAGCATGATTAATAATAGTGTTCTATTATTTAATAGGCTCTGTTTTTTCCAAATCTGACATTAACTTGAAAAAATTTTGAACTTTAAAAGCTAGACTAAAAAATACCTTGTGGTTGAAGTCTTTGGCAGATGAGCACAGGACTTTTAACCTTTGGAAATATGGTGTAAATTCAGCATGAAGTTCCAAATAAAATGAGTTCAGTGGTTTTAGCTCAGCTTTTGGATGCAAGTCCAGATAGAAAGAAACAAACTGGGTGGGAGGGGGGAAGAACCATGCATTATTTCAGCATGACTGATGGTCTCTGACAGAGAGAGACTGGAATATCTTACATGAAGTGTATGCTGTTAATATGGTATTTTCCTCTGTTTGATTTTAAAAATATTTTTAAATTAAAGGTTTGACATTAGTAATATGTATTATAAGAGTAATATTGTAGTACACACTAGAAATGCTATAGTCAATAGTTTTGCTAGCTATCCCATTAAAACTCCTTACTTAAAAATATTTGACTTGAAATGGTTCAGCCTTTCTGAAAGTAAGGACTCACAACAAATAGTAATTGTTAAGAAAATGTGTCTAAAATATGTTTTGCCATTTAAATTGAGACCTATTAACCTAGTGGTCATGTCTCTTGTGTGTCACACAAAAAGGCTTAACTCCTTGCATGTAAAAATAGATTATCACCATTTCATATGGAAGAGTGGTAATTAGGGCATTCTTATTTTTTTCATAAAATTCATAAAATTGCATATGATGTTTTTACTCAGTGTGTGCTCTCTTAGTGCTGGAATGGAAGTATCTATGTCTTTATGTTTATTAGCTGTAGAGTGGACACGACCATGTATTGGTTCCTCACAACATCCCAGTGTCTTTTCTTCAACCTTTGAACCTCTTTCTATGAAAAGAAATTAAGTGATATAACATCTCAACAATTTTCAATTGGATAATAACTGGGGTTTCAAAATTGAAAAATACTGGTAGTAGAATTCAGAAATTCTTATCTTCAGAATGGATGTCTGATTTTTTAGTCTCTTGTGAATCTTAATTTCCTGGTTTGTGAGTCATAATTTCCCATTTGTGACATTGAACATAAAATCACAAGCATCCTAGGGCGAATTCTCTCTTCCTTTACTGCACTAAGGACCAAAGAGACGCTTAACAACTATCAGTTCTCAATCCCTGTCTAGTCTTGCGTTCTTTGAGGAGACTGTAGAGAGGCCTGTTACGATTACCAAGGCAGGTTTCAGTAAAGATCAATGAAATTATGCTTTTTGTTTGTTTGTTTAAGACCTCAAATCCTCTTCTATACATCTCCTTCAAAAACCATGAAATACATATTAGTGCAGCAATGTGAAAACCTCTAGATCACGGAAAGGGCAAGTTTTATATAAATCATACTACTGAACTTCTTTTAAATAAATCTGGGTTCTCGATATAGAAGGAGCATAAGAGTGATCTTGTGTTAAATGACTGGTTTTTTTCTCTCTTAGTTTTCCACCATAAGGGTCTTGTTTGTAATGTAAGTTTCATATTGCAACTATTACCATGTGTTATTAATTTATCTACAATATAAAGAATTATTGTTGAAATACTGCATGTAAACATAGTTTGAATGCTGCTTTTCAAAAATACAACAAAAAAAAAAGAACTTAAATCCATTTTAAATAACACTAGTGTTATTAGTGTTAGGGCCTCAGTGAAATGTTAACTGACTTAGAAGATATATTGAGCAAGAAATTCTTCAAAATTGCCTTCAAACTTGCTACACATTTGAAGTTATGAAAATATCCCAACAAAATTTTCATTAGTTAAGATGAAATGAGAATGCAGAAAAATTGCAAAAAATATTACTGTTACCTGGCAAAGTAGGATTCTCTGTAAGGCTTAAACACAGACAATTAAAAAGCTTCATATGCTAACCACAAAATTATTACAAAAGGCAACAAAAGTAGTTAGCAAAATGGTAATTGAGTTTTATTTCCGTATGTGTTGCAAGTAGAGCTAAAATAAAGCTTTCATGAGTTTATACGTTTCATTTGAAATCAAGAGAAAAATTGGGCCACTCTAAGTAGTGGAGGGGCTTTATTCTTACCTGGTAAGACACTGTAACTAGATTCGTGTCCACCCAAACCTATGAGAGAGTCAAATACTCCCATTACACCGTCATCAATATTAATAAGAGGTATGCTGGGTACTACAGCAACAGGAGCTGGAACCTTCATCCTTGGCTGTCTTGGGGACCTGTGCCCTGCTGAGGAGCTCCTCCTCAATCCTCTGTAGTGCATTCTTCTCCTTTGCTTCCTGAGAAGTGCACTGGTTTCATTTTGAGAAAAATCAATGCACAGAGAGACAAGCAGGAAATAATAGACTAATGATGTAGCCTGCATGTTTTTGTGTGTCTCAGAAAGTATCCTGGAATGGAAAAAAAAAAGGAAAATTAGATACCTAGAGAGCTTTTAGGATTATGTCAGTCATATAGTGCACTTTTCAAAGCAGGTGGACCAATACATGGTAGGTCAATATAACCAAGCTTCCTCTTGGAAAGAAATTGCCCAATGAGAGCGAAAGTAAGCAATTTTAGTTTTGTGGTTCTCTGCCCTTATAGGCAATAGTCAAATTCAAATAAGTGCCAGCTTTGTATTTGGGGTTGCATTTAAAGAGGTAGTTTAGATTTGCAGTGCCACCAGGCATTTGTAGTTTAGTAATTGTTACTGCTTCCAGCAAGGGAGTTCCTGAGAGCTGTAAAGTGTTTCTTCACTTTTTTGATTGCTAATATTTCTTCCAGGTTGTTGTAACTTCCGAACATGGGAATGGCAAAGTAACAGAAAAATGCCCAATTCATTTCTAATATGCTCCCCCAAATGCTTTTGGTTTGTCATTTCTGTGCAAGGTATTTTTCACCATAGATGAAAAGAGATCTTGCTTTTGCTTCTGTTTGTAGCCATCCCCTTCTTTAATACAATCTTTTTGCTTCTGCAGTAGGGGAGACCTTTTGGAAGTTTGATCACAATAGCATTATTTATGACATCCCACATCTGCTAATCTAGTGGAAGTTTTTATTAAGTGTAGGTAGTCTAAAAAGGTTGATCTGTAATGGATTGTGTTCTGCATTTACTTTCTAAGAAATTCAAAATGACTATATATCTTGAGCCTTCTTATGCTTCTGACAGAAAAATTATGTTTACTGTCACCAATAGGTGGCATTCCAAAACAGAGCAGTCAAGATTCAGGAGTATGCATAGAAAGCATATCCAGCAATGGCTATACCAGTGTGGAAATAAGGCAATGCGTGTCCAAAGTTATTAATGATTTGTCATGCTCTGTTGGCATAATTCTTTCAAAAAGGAAATGCTCTTGTCCTGTGGCCTATTTTAACTGAGACGGTAGAGTCTGAAGACACTAGTATTCTTACGACGTTGAGAATTAGTGAAGAACTTGAGACTGAGAGCACTTAGTCTTTGTGTCCAAGACAAGGCTTAGAGTATGTCCGTGGTTTTTCTCTTAAGGAAGTCTTGAGAGGATTAAAAAAATTTTTTTCTTAGTGTTCATCAGTCTGGCTTTATACGTAGTCTTTCACTTTGGAGTTAGTCTTATTATAGTTACTTATATTGTATAAATACAGGATAGTATTATTTCAGGAACTTGAACTGTGTTTTTGCCTGAATCAGATTTTTTTAAAAAGTTTGTGCATCTTGGTATTTTCTGATTTATGTAATAGGTCAAGTTTTTGGTACCAGTTGCCTAACTTTTCTTTAACATAAGGCATGTGATTGATTGCATGGTTTTCATGCTTTCCACAGCATAATTCTCATATTTTTTATTCTCATGTTTTTAAATGGGTAGTTGGCACTAAATAAGCTTAAAACAGTATGCTTTTACTTCTTTCTAATATTGTAGTTTCTGTGTTCAACTATTCTAATTTTAAAATATTACAGCTAATATAGATATATTAATTTGCAGAATTTTGTTACACTAAGCTAATGTGTTTATTTCCATGTAGAGGGAATTTAAGATCTCTCTCACACAAATCCACACAACGTCTCATGTAATAGCAGGGTTCTGAAATTAATCCAGACTTTAGAAATCAGTTATTCCAAAATGCTACATAGACTTTATACTGGCCCTTTATTTACAGAAATTACTGTTAGTTAACATATCAAATAGATGCAGAAGCTTGTACTCTGCATTGATGATGTCTGTTCTTTTTCAAAAGCTTGTTTCTTAGTACCTCAGCTTGCAGGACAAATGACCTAATGTTTTTGGTTTCTAACTTACTTGCATGGTAACGACTGGCTATAAAATTACACAGTAAACTTCTGTTCCGCAAGTTTGAATGAAACACACAAAGAGCCCTTAGGGAAAACTGAATATACAAAGAAAAGTCTTGAACATGTGTATTTATTCTGTTGAGTTAGTGACATCTTAATTATGGTCACATTTTTATGGTATACTTTATAATAACGCCATAACTTTGTAGTTACAGTGCTGCTACATTACATTTGTGCTTTTTTAACATTTAACCATTTCTTCCTGTGACCAGAGGCATATAAAAGCATGACTGAAATACTTTTCCATTCTCTATGCATGTATTTTTAAAAGTCAAGAATAATACAGGGTGAATTACATTGCATTTTCTGTACAAAGGATGTTTTGCTGTTAACTTCAATATAGAGTAAAACTCTATAGTAAATCCAATTATTTTAAAGTGAAACTTGTTTTCGTAAAATACATTATAATTACAAATTTAAAACAAACAAACAAACAGAAAACAACCCCCCAATAATATGTCTTTATAAACTAATCCTGTCCATATATGTGAGTTTATATGCTATATTTTCACACCAAGTTAACTCTTCGGTACTGAAAGCTTAATACTGCTACTTTGAACCAAATGGTGTTCCTTGCATGCAAAATACTGAGCTACGTTTCTAAGTTTCTTTCCTTGGCTTATTTAGTAAGTGGTGTCTCACATTTTAAGGCCCCAATTGTGAATGTCATACAAGAAAAAGGCCTTAAATGCATTAGGCCTTTACTGCCCATGGGTGGAATCCCCAGATTATCTGTCAGGAAGTTATAGTTAGTATAGTGCTAGCCAACTTTTAATTTGGGGAAAATTCATCCTATCCAACTTGTAAGACTTTTGTAATAAATGATTACATATCAAAATAAAATTATAGATAGCTAATATAATGAAATTATTATATCTTTGTGTTGCCAAATACTCTCAACATGACTGCGTTGCTATACCTTTTTTCATTTTAGCCATAAATGTTGAGATCATGCATAGTATGTGTAAGCATCCTTATTACCTTTACTTTTATCTTGTAATATGTTCAGTAGTTTGTAGCTTTCAAAATGTCTATCTTCAGTAAGTTCAGTATCTATCATTTTGCTATTATGGAAACAGTTAATTTTTAAAGTAGTGACCCTTTAGAAATACAAGAGTATCAGAATTTATTAAATAAACTATCTTTATCTATTCAGTCTAAATTCAAATATGTTCTAAGATGTCAAGGTTATTTCTCATGATACACAGGGGTTAAAGTGATTTACCAAGATTTTTCACATGCTCTTCTTTAAATTTATTGCATAGAAATGAGTTACATTTAGCCATACCAACAAAACTAATTGCACTTTCAGTTAGTTTAAGCTTGAAGTGCGTGGCAAACATTCATACCAAACAAAAAGCAGATCAACTGATATTGCATACTTTATCTAGAAAAGCATTTATGTTCAGTATTGCTAAATATAGCTAATATTATTTCATACATATTTGCAAAGTTAACATGTCGTTTAAGCC
This sequence comes from Fulmarus glacialis, assembly GCF_000690835.1. Lineage (NCBI taxonomy): Eukaryota > Metazoa > Chordata > Aves > Procellariiformes > Procellariidae > Fulmarus > Fulmarus glacialis. The sequence goes on from NW_009222661.1 coordinate 38,795, forward strand.
ATTCAACACCATGCTTTAAGCAGTAATTTAAAATTTAAAACATTTTACCTTGTAATCTAACCTAACAGCAGATTCTGCTTGGTGTCATTTAGTCTCCAGTTGCAAATGAAACAAAATCACAGTGATATCTTTAAAACAAACAGAGAAACAGTAGGGATTGTTGAAACATGCTAGATGATTCCTTAGTTAAGTCTGAAATAGCTTCTTTCCCTGGGGACAAAGCGCTGTTCTGTTCTGTGTGCAGAGAATCAGCTAATACTGTTACTCGGAGAACTAAAAAGCTCACTTAAGGAAAATGAAAAGCAGCACAATATGTTCGGTCCGTAGGCTGACAAGGCACAGCTGGAAATTCTCTTTCAGTACTTACAGTTGCATAAGGAACAGGAAAATGGAGTGTTTTCAAAAGACACGAAAAATGTGTATTTTATTCAGTTCTGGTTTATGTATTTAGAAATTCAGTTTCCAGGTGGCATAATTTTAATGTAGATTTATTATTTTACAGAGATAATACATTTTGGCAAGCGTAACCTTAACATTTATTAAAATTAGAACTTTTTTCTGCAATTCATGTTTTCTTAATCCACTCCTGCCTATATAGCCTATAATCTATAAGAAGCAAACCTTTTTCTTGAAATTTTAGCATGGAAAATTTTTCATTTGTCCATTTACAGCAATGATTTCAGCGTAAGTTGTAGCTTATGCATGGAAAATAAAATGACTGAAGCGTTTTCCCTTCATTTTTTTGTAAGGCTAATTACATCCTGAAACATGATCCTGAAGCACAGTTATGCAGAAGCTGCAGTGAAGTTAGTAATCCAAATATGAGAACTGAGTGTGAGGGGAAGGGAGGGAATAATGGTACATTACCACAAGTCCTTTGTATGCCAGCAGAGCCTTTTCCTTCATCCCCAGATAACGCTTCTGCAGAGTGTCAGTGTTTGATGAGATGGTGAGTCTCTTAAGCTTCAGGAATGACAAATTTACCTGGTAGATGGAGTTGTCTGAGTTCTGACATTAGAAATTTGTTGTTTGCTTGAATTCGTACTCTGAGGAATGTTTAGACAGATAGTCACGGAATGGTATAACCATTGAGTTAACCATAATTGTTAGCCAGTATGTGGTGGAAAGAGACTGGGAAAACACATTGTCTCTTAAAATAGTCATTCAGTTTCTACTTTGCAAAGTCAGAAGAAGAAATATTAAACTTTTGTAGTTTATCTGGAGCTGTTTAAAAAGAATGGCGGTAGTTATACTTAACAAATGGAGCTAGCATCTGAAATGAGAGAGCACGGTTCAGTACCTGTGCTAAAAGCATTGATTTGTAAAGAATGAGTCAAACAATAGGACAACAGCTGATTTAACACAAGCAGGGAAAAGAATAGCAAATTAGATCTTCTCATGGTTATGCATGTCAGCTAAAAGACTTTACGTATTTAAATGATGGTGTGTTTATTAGAGACAAAAGTGACAGCATTCACTTTATTATATATTTAAATGTGGCTTCTTAAGCTTCTGATTGCTGTCTCAGGATCATCTTTTGATAGCGTTCAGGCACATATGTCCAGAAAGCCTGCCTAGCTGGGACACAAGATTGCTGGCTAGTAGGCCAATAAGGTGGACCTGGCCAGCCTTTGCTCATGTGAATCTTGGGTTTAATGCATCAGCTTTGGATGTGACATCTCGGATTGCTGAATTTTAGTAAATCCTTAAAGCTGGTCTTTTTAGGTTATGTCACCTCTGTATTTTTTGAAAGGTCAAAATCTTCCAGCAGCTTTCCAGAACTGAGTGGGAGACCATCTTGTCTCCTCTGCTAGATCATAGAGTGAAAATCCTACATTCTCTAAGCAGACTGAAAGATCTTTTAAGGTGTTAATGAATCAATATATGGACTTCTCTAAAACAGATACTTTAGCATGGACAGTGAAGCACAAAGGCTTGCTAATTTTAAGGATCCGAGATGATCTATTCATCTGTTATATGTGTATTCCATAGCCTGGGTTTCACACAGAAAGCAATTGCTGGTAAGCAAACACTTCCTCTGATAATGTCACTGCTTCTAATAGGTGAGTAAAAGCCCTGGAGGCATTAGACTTCTGGTAGTATCCATGTTTAGCCTTCGTTGTGCCACCTTTAAATCACTGTTCTCCTGTAATATGCATGCCAAAATGAAGTTTCTCTTATATCTGGTGCCATGTGGCATTTCTGTTAAACACACTGAAGTTAAAATATCCGAACAAAAGCCTATTGTATTAAACAAATAAATAATCTAGTTTGTTCTCCTTCATCCCTCTAGTTACCTGGCATAAGAGTGTGGCTTTGTGATCTTAGTAGTGCCTGCCATTAGTATGAAACAGAATTCCTATGGGGCCCTTGCTTATCTTTTTCTCAACTTTTTTAAGGAAGAAATAAAGACAATCTGAGGGATCTGCAAAGACATAGCTCCCTCTTCTTGAAAATGACATTACACTTTCCTACAATGAACAGTAATGTTTGAAAGTTGTAGGAGCTGTTAAAGAGAGTTTCCCATGGTTACCTGATATCTGGAGGGTTTGGGGTTTTTTTTAATTTGTAATAGTAGTACCTGAAAGCGGACATCATCTGGTGTCTTCCAATAAGATACAAATATATGTAAGATTAATAATTAAATATTGTTTGAATATTGTTATTTACATTAAAATCTTCCATGCAAACTTGCCTGTCATAATAGCTAAAGAAAAAATACTGTATATTCGGCTAAAACCTCAGACTAGGATGGCCTTGCAAATGATTTCAGACATGTGCAGTTCAGGTAATTGCTCTTTGAGTGAAAAACATTGCAGTATCCTCAGAGATCTAGTATTTACTGCGTTAATGTAAATAATTCACTCTGAGAGCAGAGCAAGTTGCCCATATCTGCTTCGTCTGTAAGTACTGTGTACCTGTCTATGCCGTATGCATGGCTAGTCATTTGAATGAGTTGTGCAATATGAATGTTATTGTCTATTAAGATGCCTTAATGTGGAATGGTCTCTTTTGAGGAGAGAAGAGACAGAGTGTAAACAGCAGTGACTAATAATTAAAATAACTTTTTATTATTTCATATCTTATGGCAAACTGCCACAAGAGCACTGTTGCTTAGTGTCTTGAGCAAAAGCCATAGGATGTGTGAAATGAATGTGGAAGCCTGGAGCCTCTGGCATGGACTCCTTGTAAAATCCAGGCTGATCTCTTCCTTATAGCTTGTTATTTGTAGAGAGACTTTCCCTCTTACTTTGCTGAAATTATCCAATGGAAATTATTCAAGGAAATCATCTTCAGTGAAAAAGAGGGCTTAGAATTTAGATTGGCATCAGGCTTGTTTATAGTGGTTACAACAGATTTTTATAACATCTCTAACCGTACCTGTTAGATGACAACCAATAGTGGAAATAGGCTTTTAAGCGATTTGATACAGTTAAAATAAATTTGTTTTCTATTTCTTCCTCAAAAGACCTTCTTTTCAAACACTAATCTAAATCTTACTTCTATGAACATAGAGGATCCCATGAGTTAAGGCAGCAACACTCCTGAACCCCTATACTGATATAAAATCTGTATGTTTGCAGTCATTTCCTCAGACAGTAATAACAGATAAAACTTGTCTACTTTTGGTACCTACTCCTATACCATGAGGGAATACAAGAATATTTATGAACTAGAGAATAATATTTTGTGATCTTAAGGAATTACTTCCAAAGTGTGAGTGGCAAAAGGAATCTTTTTTGCCACTGCTTTTTCTTCATCCTCTAAGCATAGCTTTCTACCTTGCTTCTCAACAACATCAAATTCTAATTTTTCTGAATTTCCTGAGGGCATCAGTAGCCTCTTTTCCTTTCACAGCAAGGAGAAGTATTAGTCAGTGTACAATGGTACTATTGTTATTTTTCTTTTTATCTTTTGCTTCTTCCTGCAAGAATGAATGGTGGGAGGAAAAGCTTACGTTCACTACTGTGGCTCTGTTCTAAGTCTCAGAGGGGGGGCAAAATTAATGTTTAAGTTAATATAATAGAATCTGTGGTGTTGAAAGTGGCTTATAGATTTTCAAATTCTGTCTGAAAGGCCACTAAAATACATGGAACATGCTGAAACAGGAGGAACAACATCTGTTTCTTAATCGTCTTGAAAATGCCTGAAGTGTAAAACCTTAGTCATCAAAGAAAGCCAGCAGGCTGAAGGAATATAAGGAGGACATCTTAAAAAAACAAAATAAAAGAAAAATTCTTAAGCAAAGTTAAGAAGTCAAGCATCTGGGATTGGTCAGTTTAAGAGTGGAAATTTGAGAGATGATATATGAGTATAGAAAGAGGAGTTGAAGTCACTTTTTATGATCACAGCTTATGGAGACCATGAAACCTCAGTTCTACATCATACCTTTTAAAAATGTAATCCTTTGTCTGCATAATGGCCAAAAAACCACATGAATAGAACATGAATAGCCTTCACTGAACCAGTTTAATGCCATCTAGCTTACCATACTTGAGGAAAGAATGCATTTATTTTAGACAGCTGCAGTATTGCTTAAATTACCTTCTCCACTTACTGTATGAGTGTACTCAGGAGGTCATGTAGATTATCTAGTCCAACCTGCTGCTCAAAGCAGGGTGAAGATTGAATTCAGACCAAGTTTTTATTCAGTTGGTTTTGAAAGGCATCAAGGACAGAGTTTATACAACTTCTCTTGGCTGCCATTCCAATGCCTGACTGCCACTGAGAAAAAAATTTTCTTTATTTCTGATCCTCCTGAGGATGCACCTCCATAAAGAGCTGTGCTTTGTATTCTCTTTGATAGTGCAAGGCTACTCTTAGAATTTCCCTAAGCCATCTTTTCTCCAGGCAGAACCAGTCTCTTACTTCTATTAATAGTTAGCAAACCCTAAGGAATTTGGAAGTGGTTCAAAAGGGTGTATGTCATGCTTGGTTATAAAATGTGATTGAAGATGACATTAAAATAGGCTTTAAAAAAAAAAAAAATTAATGCTACTTCAAATGGATGGTTTTTTTTATTATTATTCTCTTATTCCATGTGTTCTGATCAAGATTAGAGAAAAGGCAGTGTGTTTTCATGCCGACTTTGTTGGCTCTTTGAGTGCTCTTGGCTCTGAGATCTCTCTGAGTAGAACTTAGAGTCAGGATTATTTGCAGGGCTGACTCCTAGCTAGTGGTAAGTTGCCAAGTTACGATGGTTTAGACAACATATATGGCAGCCATGCAGTACAAGTTTTGGAGATTTTTTTTTCTTTCCTTGCTTTGGAGTAAAACAGAGAAAATGTTGACTAAAGGGATGGAAATTTTGTAAGTGGACAGCGTCAGTTTTCTTATTTTTGAAGCAAGTCATGACAGACTGTTTCTGTAATTTGTATAAAAAAGCCCAAAATGATAGGCCTGTGGTGTTACAGATTCTGAGCACTGGAGCTTTTGTGGAACTTGTGCATACGGAGTTACAGATTTTTAATTTTCTTGACATTCATTCTTCCCCTCTCCCCCCCCCAAAAAAAAAAGTTATCTGGATATCTTCCCCCAAAACATTTTTTAAAAGACTATTATTTGTAACATGAGTCTCTATTTATTTTTTTTATTTTAAAGTTATTTCAGAATTATCTGAGAGTATTTTACATATGTCTGTATTTAGGTAATGATTTATGTGCATCTTATGCTACATGTTGATGTTGTCTTGTTGAAAAGTATTAAAGGAACAACATGATGTTCCTTGGAAGACATCAAGCTGTGAAATGTTCTGCTTTCTGCAATTATAAATTGATTGTGAGAAATATCACATACAAATGTTGGAAAGTCCACATCTTCTGCATGACTGTGTATCCATCACTGGATGAAAGGGAAGTTTTTTCTTACAATATCTACATAGAGTATGGCCTATCCTTCCTTGCTCAGTATGTCATGCTATAGGTAGCATGTCTGTCACCATTTCAGTTCCTCTCAATCTCCTTATTTTGTTAGGACACTTTGCTGCTTTGTATTTCTTTTACAGATATAGTTTTTTCTTGTCTTCCAGAGCACAGCACCTTTACTGAAGGCGTCCTTTAGTCACCTATTAGTCATATCTTAAGCTCCTGAGCATTTTTCTTAAAATCATAATGAAGGTGCCAATCATCATAGATACCTGCAGTAGACCCAGTGAGGTTTTACGTTGTACGGCATGCTCTCCAAGATATCCTGCCAAGGCAAGTGGCACTGGCCCCTTGAATCTTAGGAAATCCTCTCCTTAATGTCACTGGCTAAACCTTAGGTGAAGCATCTCCAAAGGTGACATACTGCCTTGGTATTATTGTCTTCCACCCTGGTCTTTAAACAGGGCTTGCAAATAAAAATATCAGCTCAATACTCAGTACCAGCCAAAGACGCATATACAACATTAGTAATTATTAGGAAAAGATTAGAAAACAAAACTGAAAACATTATTATGGCATTGTTAGGCACTTGAATCTGGAATGGTACTCGTGCCACGTTTCATCTCCAGGTCCTCCACCTTTATACAGTGTTAGGATTTCAGGATACCCAGTCTGCCCATTTTGATAGTTCTTCATCAATGCCAGAGAGCGCGCCCCAAGTTCTTCTGACCACAGAAGGCAGTCAGACACAAGAATGATCGGAACATAAACAGATTTACTCTTCTTCTCCAGGCTTTATGATCAGGTGCAGGGCTGCATCCTGGGGTGCCCCTGAACAGCCCTGATCACATTATTTGCTTTACCTTATATTCCTTTATTCCTTTTCCTCCACTTTTCCCCTCACACGCTCTTTTCTCAGCCACTTCAAAATATATAGCCTGCCAAGGTTTATAGCTTCCCCATTGACCCAGCTTTGCAGACTTTATACCTTTATTTAGTAATTATAATATGGTGGTTCTGTCATTTTTCCCTTGACCATCAAGGGAAAATTTGATAGTACCCCTCCCCCCTTTTTAATTCTGCAATATTCTGCCTTTTCATGTTGCAGTCTGATTAGTGACATAACAGGTCGGGATGGGCCACCTGCATATACAGTACTCTCCTTTTGTTATCTCTAGTGTCCTGATATCCTTCATGGTATCTTCCTAGTGGTGCCGCAGGTGAGCAGTGGCCACACGCATGTGTGCCTTAGCATACAGTTTATCAATTTCCTTATCTGGGGGGAAAAAAAAACACTATCACCTGTTACCATGTCTCACCTGGTACCAAGAAGAGTACATTCTGTAGCTTGAAATGTTCCACAGTCATCCTTAGTTTTAATAGCTTTCTCTCACATTATCGTTAATACACATTTCCTTATACATCCTGTTTTACTATGTTATTTAAAGAAGGGCTATGTTGAAGTTTATTTATTCCTAAAACACTGATGAAAATATTATTTCTGTGAGTCAAAAAACACATCCACACTCATGAATTTAAAGCTATTTCTGTTTTGTTCAGGAATTTGAAAGAAAAGAGACAGTACTGAAAATTACAGCAGCATTTTTTTAACCTGTCAATGAAATAAAAGAATGAAATTAATTTTTTAAATTGCTTTACTCTTAGTTGTCATGATGAATCTTTGCAGTTGCTGGCTGGTTTTGATCAGAGACAAAGATGGAATTCTAAACTTTGAAATTACTGATGTGGGTTTTGTTGGTTTTTTTTTAAATATAACACACAAGTTTATAGTTGGAAAAAAATAGCAATGGGGAAAAAAATAAATTTATAACTGTTAAAGTCAGCACAAAACATGAGATGGGGAATTTGGGATTGGCAGTACACTGTATTTCTAAAACCTATAGCAGTTACTGCATTCCTTTTTGTAATCAGCGGTCACCAATATCCTTAAGGAAAAAAACATAGGAGAAGGAAAAAATGTTGCTGGGAAACCTTAAGAGAAATTAAAAACAGATTTTCTCACATATTTAAAAATAGTAACAATATATTGCAAAAAGCATTGAATACTTCTTTAGGTGGGAATAAACCTAAATTTGCAATATGAAATGTATGTAGCTAGGATCTATTTACATAAAAAAAGCTTGCTCTTCAACTGCATCCCAATTCCAGTTATTCACTGAAGTGAACGGAATATATAAAATATTAATATTCATTAGTATTAACTTTCTCAAGACACTAATTATTGCCACAACTCAATGCCTCTTGGTTATGTTTCCATTCAATCCCACAGCACCATTTTTAGTTTGAGGTATGTTTTTCTCACTTTATATCTAAAATGCCAATGAACAGACAGATGGAAGTAATTTGTAAACCCTTCCTTCAGGCAGCTACCTGAAATTTGAGGACAGTTTCATGTAGTGCCTCTAACTATATGCATCAGTGAAGAAATTTAGTAGAATTTTGATTATTTCAGTGTCTAGAGCCCGTTCTCTATCGTTTTCCAAAGCAAGATGTCCACATAGCTTGAATAAATACAGCTTTAAAACCCTGGCCATTTAAGTAAATCTGTAAGATTTTCACTGTCCTTCTGTCTTTCCTTTCAAATAGTATCGCTTCTTTTTTCACGTTCAAATGTTGACACTTCCCTGTATATTGGGCAATTATATTTCAGCTATTTGCTGACTTGTATTTTTCCCAAATATTCATTTTAGCAACTGAGCATGACTTCTGTGTGTCTAAAATAGCACAATGAGCTTGGTTTGGGGTTTGGTTTTTCTCATGTAACAGTATTGAGTATTGTTACTCATCAATATAATTTTGAGGTTTCTAACTTTTTTCTAAGATAATCATATTTTGCAACACAAATACAAAAGATGGAGTAATTTAATTTTTTTTTTTGTCCTTGCCATAGTTCACATAATATTATCTCTAATTTCTGCTGTACTCAAACTTTGTATAAACTGAAGACTGTTTATACAAATATTTTTGCATTCCCATCAGTTTGTAGTCTTGGATCTTAATTTTGGCAAGTGCCCGTTTAATTATGGGCATATAAATCTATATCAAAGACATTGCTCTAGCAATTTCAGCCATTGTAAGCTTTTCTGTACTGGGGAAACCCCATCACATTACTAGTATCATTCTGATAAATTTGAAGTTCTCTTTTCAGTTCTTGTTGCTCAGAAATACTTCCTAAGAGATTTTCTCTGTTTATTTCTTTCATAAAGATCATTTTCTCCTGTAAACTATGAAAAATTCAGAATGGTTCAAGAGAGGGTTTTGAAAGTCATAACAACCTAAACAGTTGCTAAGTTTCTAGCAGACAGACATGAGCCTCCTATAGGCTTTCATTCATGTCCTACCATTGCTTCTTATATACAGTTCCATTTTCTTCAATAGGTACATCATATATCCAGACCAAAGGGACAGTGTTTGTCTTAGACCATTTAAATAAAGATTGGACTAAAATGAACATACAGAACAAGTCTGTATTTTAAATACAGAAAATTAGTATGACTTTATCTGTGTGTAAATACTGAAAACATTGTTTAGAATTCATTAAAAATAAGAATATATAATTATTCTAATGG